>NW_016157468.1:7613-51592 GCF_001687245.7 Rhagoletis zephyria
TCTGAAAAGTGTCAAAATGCCAGAGCGTAAGCAAAATGCGCTCACTAAAAGAGAATAACAGGAAAAGTAAAGGAACGCAAAAAACCAAATTTTTAGTCCAAAGAATGGCAACAACAAAACTAACGTCAAATAAGAACAGAAATGTATGTACAAAACACATTCACACAAGCACAAGCACAATAAACACTTGCTATATCAATTATTTTTTGCCTTCTTCCAATTTCAATTCATTTCTTTTACTTTTTAGATTATTCTCACTTTTAGCGTATTCTTTAATTTCCGTTAATTTAAATTCAGTTGAGTTTGACACTTTTCAGGATTTTGCCAGAAAAAATTCTTCTGACTAAATCTGACTACTTCGGACTGATGAGAGTCACTCTCACTGAATGTTGCTCTCTCATTTTTGCTGTCATTTCCGAGTTAAGGAACGCTTTTTGGACTAAATCTGACTACTTCGGACTTTTTCTGACTATTTCTGGGAGATAAGGAACGCTCCTAATACAAGGTTGGATAACCTGGCAGTTGTCTCGCTCCCGCATTCTGCCTTAGCCTGTGTTGCCTTCTTTCTTGTTTTATAAAAACTCTACTAAAATACAAGGAGAAATATTGTCTTCGTGTAAAAAGTTCAACAGGCAACACTGCCGATATTTTCATAGATTATTTCCATGATTCAATAATACAAGGTTGGATAACCTGGCAGTTGTCTCGCTCCCGCATTCTGCCTTTGCCTGTGTTGCCTTCTTTTTTGATTTGTAGAAACTACTACTAAAATACAAGGAGAAATATTGCCTTCGTATAAAAAGTTCAACTGGCAACACTGCCGATATTTTCATCGATTGTTTGGTGGAAATTCATGTGGCAAAAAAATCAAAAATAATGGAAAGATTTTGAATTAAAACAATAAATTACATATTTATTTGCAGGGTATCGGAGTTATTCATAATTTGTATTCAAAAAGTAGCGTTTTACGACAAGTGCAGCCGTTGCAAGTAAGTTTTGCCTGCTAGGATCCCTGTGTGTCATTCCACGTATGGCTGGTGCAGAAAATACAAATATTAATAAATATATTATCTTGTGAAGGTCAGGATCACTTGGGTGTCCGTCCACGTTTGCTGGTGCATGTATTTTTACCACTGCAGCGTTTGGGTTGGTCAAGTGCAGCCTTTGCATATTTACAAGTAAGTATACCACTCCATAAAAGCGAAAGTGGAAATATTAATAAAGATATTTTCTTGTGCTCATTTGGACTGATTGCAGAAAAAAGTACACAACATTACAAAATTTAACATTTTTAAAAAACGAAATGTAACTAAATTGCGATATTGAAGACATATTTTTAAAGTTTAACCGACATAATGATTAACAAGACTGATTGGAGAAAAAAGTAAAAAACATTCCGCGAAAATTAGATTTTTAAATAACCAAATGTAATAAATTGCGATATTGAAGATATAACTTTTAAATGTAACCAATATAATGATTAGCAAGACTGATTGGAGGAAAAAGTAGAAAACATTACTAAAAAACTTAAATTAAAAAAAAAAACAAATGTAATTCAATTTGANATAAAGGATTTGTTTGAATTCCATTAACTTTGTTTAATATATACTGGAATTTTAATGAAACCATGGTTTATTTTGAATATTTGGGAACATTTCTTCAAAGATTTCAAAGATTTTTCTTTGGCAAGAATTTTATGTTAATATCCACTTATTTCATTTTTAATATTTATGTGGCCATAAAAAGTTAATTTATTGTCTATTATGTAGATCAGTGGAATCTTCTTTATATTTTTAATTCAATTTGTATACAAAAATGCATTTCAGCACTGCCAGACTACTTACTTTTCCCACTACCTTCCCACAAAAGGAGATAAAATTGTTACCCGCTTCTCTTTCCTTCTCAAATGCAACCGTACGAGGCAGTCGATTGACACAAATGTCAATATTTATCCAACCTTGTATTATTGAATCATGGATTATTTCGAGGAAATTCATTTTCTTATTGAGCAAATTCAAGTAAGTATGGCAAAAAAATCGAAAATAATGGAAATATTTTGAATTACAACAATAATTTACATATTTATTTTGCAAAAAGTAGCGTTTTACAACAAGTGCAGCCGTTGCAAGTAAGTTTTGCATGCTAGTATCCCTGTATCCATCCACGTATGGTAGTACAAATATTAATAAATATATTCTCTTGTGAAAGTCAGGATCATTTGGGTGTCCGTCCACGTTTGCTGGTGCATGTATTTTTACCACTGCAGCCTTTGGGTTGGTCAAATGCAGCCTTTGCATATTTACAAGTAAGTATACCACTCCATAAAAGCGAAAGTGGAAATATTAATAAAGGTATTTTCTTGTGCTGATTGTGACTGATTGCAGAAAAAAGTAAACATTACAAAAAATTAACATTTTTAAAAAACGAAATGTAATGTATTGAAGACATATTTTTAAAGTTTAACCGATATAATGATTAACAAGACTGATTGGAGAAAGAAGTAAAAAACATTCCACAAAAATTAGATTTTTAAATAACCAAATGTAATTAAATTGAGATATTGAAGATCTAACTTTTAAATGTAACCAATATAATGATTAGCAAGACTGATTGGAGAAAAAAGTAAAAAACATTACTAAAAAATTTAATTAAAAAAAACCAAATGTAATTCAATTTAAGATATTGAACATGCAATCTGTAAATGCAACAAATATAATACTTTTTAAAAGATTAACTTATATGCATTAAATCAATTGCATCTTTACCATTTGTATAATTCTTCATATAGTCCCTTTGAATAAAGGATTTGTTTGAATTCCATTAATTTGTTAAATATATACTGGAATATCAATGAAACCATATTTTATTTTGGATATTTGGGAATATTTCTTCAAAGACCTCAAAGATTTTTCTTTGGCAAGAATTTTATGTGAATATCCATTTATTTCATTTTTAATATTTATGTGGCCATAAAAAATTAATTCATTGTCTATTGTGTAGTTCAGTGGAATCTTCTTTATATATTTAATTCAATTAGTATACAAAAAAGCATTTCATCCCTACCAGACTACTTACTTTTCCTAGTACCTTTACACAAAAGGGGATAAAATTGTGACCCGCTTCTCTTTCCTTCTTAAATGCAACTTTACAAGGCAGTCGATTGACACAAATGTCAATATTTATCCAACCTTATTAGGAGCGTTCCTTATCTCCCAGAAATAGTCAGAAAAAGTCCGAAGTAGTCAGCAAAAATGAGAGAGCAACAGTCAGTGAGAGTGACTCTCATCAGTCCGAAGTAGTCAGATTTAGTCAGAAGAATTTTTTCTGGCAAAATCCTGAAAAGTGTCAAACTCAACTGAATTTAAATTAACGGAAATTAAAGAATACGCTAAAAGTGAGAATAATCTAAAAAGTAAAAGAAATGAATTGAAATTGGAAGGAGGCAAAAAATAATTGATATAGCAAGTATTTATTGTGCTTGTGCTTGTGTGAATGTGTTTTGTACATACATTTACATTCTTATTTGACGTTAGTTTTGTTGTTGCCATTCTTTGGACTAAAAATTTGGTTTTTTGCGTTCCTTTACTTTTCCTGTTATTCTCTTTTAGTGAGCGCATTTTGCTTACGCTCTGGCATTTTGACACTTTTCAGATTTTAGTCCAAAAAGATAAGGAATGAACCTATTGCATCATGCACACGACTTGTGTGTGAAAGCGGAGTAGCTCCCGGAGACTTCCGTGTGCATCACTGATATCATAGTTGCCAACTTGGTGCTTTAAGCACTAGATTTAGTGCTTTTTGAAAATTAAAACGCCACAAAATATTATTTAGTGCCTAGTGCCTTTTTAGTGCTTTTTTTCTGAACTAAAATTACTCCGATATAGTTAAAACCTGAAATCATTTTTAAATATATAAAGCTGTGGCAGCACTGAATTTACAAAAATCTACAAATTTAAATGCAGTTAAATACAACCATGATTGATAAAAAGCTGAACTTGCAAACCCACCTTGTTCAATTCTATTCGCGTTGAAAATGCTAGTAGATATGCGAGTAATGCGGCGTTTTTGCTGCATTTAAAATGCAACATTTAGCACTTTCGAACATATTTTTTCGAAGAGCGTTCATGCTATCGTATTTATGCAGCGTTTTTGCTGCATTTAAAATGCAACATTTAGCACTTTCGAACATATGTTTTCGAAGAGCGTTCATGCTATACATTTAGCAAATGTACATTTACGCGAGTTCGAAATCGTATGCTTTTGACAAACAGCCGTGTTCCAGTCTCTTATTTAGATCCGATATATTACGATCAATTCTCACGCAGAAGATAATGTGCAAAAACCCTACTGAAAAGGAAAAAAATAAATTTTAAACCAAAAATTCAATACAAAAACTTTAATTGTTTTAACCATAACCGAACATTTGTTTGTGTATATATTCATTTGTCGGTGCTGTCAATTAAAATTTCCTCACTTAATTAGGAAACAAAACAAACAGAGTTGATCACAAATTGATCCAGATTTCTATCAGCAGCACATCGATGTTGAATTTGCTTAACTTTTCTTTATCCAAATATGTAATGTAAAATAAAAGAAATCTCGATCGGCGATCACTGAAACGCAGCTAGCAACTGTATACTCGAAAAGGCAATGTTGCCACTTTTTCTCTTTAAACCATGTTCGAATCGTGGAAATTTTGGAAGATCACAGGGTTGCTTTTAGCATTTAGATTCTTATGCAAAAATGGAGTTGATAGTCATTTAGGTGACGAATTTTGTATGGATAAATGTACATTTAGAGAAGCATTTAAAGCTAAATGTGCTTTTACGCGTAAGAAAAAACTAATTTTAAACCAAAAATTCAATACAAAAACTTGAATTGTTTTGACCATAACCGAACTTTTGTTTGTGAATATATTCATTTGTCGGTGCTGTCAATTAAAATTTCCTCACCTAATAGGGAACAAAACAAACATAGTTGATCACAAATTGATCCAGATTTCTATCAGCATCACATCGATGTTGAATTTGCGTAACTTTTCTTTATCCAAATAATGTAAAATAATAAATGAAATCTCGATCGGCGAATTTTTTCCATTGAACCATGTTCGAATCGTGGAAATTTTGGAAGATCACAAGGTTGCTTTTAACATTTAGATTCTTAATGCAAAAATGGAGTTGCATTTAGTTGCATTTGGGTGGCAAATTTTGTATGGATAAATGTACATTTAGAGTAGCATTTAGACCTAAATGCGCTAAATGTGCTTTTACGCGTAAGCAAAAACCCAAGCCCATAAGTTAAGTTTTTTTTTTTCTTATTATTTGTAAAAATTTTTATTTTGGCACCACTTGAGTAAAACACATCGTTTCTTGGTGCTGAATCCAAATCTGGCCGCACAATTGCTCTAGCAGTAGAATTTTGAGATATCCTAACCTCAAAGTGCCAAAATCACGGTTTTTGGCGATATTTGAGGTTATATAATGAAAACAAATTTTTTTGCTCATTTCTACTTAGGGCGTGATTTTCGTTTGTTGGGATTCGATTTTCTTTCTTGAGATATATCAGTTTTAATGTGCAGTAATTCGGTATTACGTCGTAAGCATGAGTCATTGTAGCATGTGGCCTTTATGAGCCAAAAAGTTTTGTGTATTCATTTATGTATGCATTCTTGTAAATATTGTTAAGTTTTTGTTTTTGTTAAATACATACAAATTGTTATGAAAAAAGCATCCATTGATTCAAACCCATTTGGTGCTTTTAGTGTGGTAAAACGCTTTTTTTCAAAGTTTTTGGTGCTTTTTGAAAATCAACAGCTGGCAACACTGACTGATATAGATACACACATATGAGGCGATTCACGTCAAATGTCCCAAGCGCGCTGAGCGGTGCAAAACAAGCTTGTTTTCGAATAGCTGAAAAGCAGACAGAAAATGGGAAAAATAACTCAAAAACCATGATTTATATAGATTTTTGTACGGGCTATCCGATGGTGTTATTGTAATTTTTCTCAATTATGGTCATTTTTAATATGGTTTTAAGTAATCTCAATCGAAAGATCAGGTCTTTTTACATATAAATCATTCATAAAAAAAGGGACTTTTTTGATTTTTCTGAGTTATAAAGCGTTTTATAACGGGCTATACCAGTCGCCACGCTCCGTCGCGTCACGTCG
The DNA here is from genome assembly GCF_001687245.7 of Rhagoletis zephyria. Taxonomy (NCBI): domain Eukaryota; kingdom Metazoa; phylum Arthropoda; class Insecta; order Diptera; family Tephritidae; genus Rhagoletis; species Rhagoletis zephyria. Next base: position 13,786 of record NW_016157468.1, read on the forward strand.
ACTCCGTTCGTTTGAACGAATTAAAACATCATACTGTGATAGGAAATTTTTACAAAATTATTATTTAAACGCGCTATATCTCAGACGTTTGTGTATCGATCGATTTGAAATTTTCACACAATAAACTGAAAACTATTCCAAAGAATTTGAGTTTAAAAAACTTCTTAATACTTATTAAAAACAAAATGCCGGTTCTTAGAACTTGTTTATAAAANGACTATTCCAAAGAAACTTCTTAATACTTATTAAAAACAAAATGCCGGTTCTTAGAACTTTTTTATAAAAATAAATGGGGCGGTTTTATTCTAATTAAAAATGTGTGTTATAAAATTTAAAATCTAATTTCTTTTTTAATGCAGCATTATAGACAAATATCTGAAATAGTTTTTGGGAAACTTTCAGATTTAAATATCAGGTCGTTCAAAAGTTATAACAATATGAAGGTGATGCGCATAGATTTTTGCATTTAGTTACATATACCCAACCGAGCGCAGTTAGGTTGCCTTTTAATTAGATGTCTCATTTAGGTCTCTTCTTTTGGATTTTTCTGAGGTTTTTCTATTTGTTGAGTTTTTGTTTTCAAAACGTTTTTCTTACTCACTAGTTTTTTAAATTTTTTTTTAATTCGTGCAAACGAACCGAGCCGACTTTCACTTTTTCACTTAAACTCGATATATCTAACACGTACGCATCACCTTCATATTGTTATAACTTATAACTTTTGAACGACCTGATATTTAAATCTGAAAGTTTCCCAACAACTGTCTCAGATATTTGTCTATAATGCTGCCTTAAAGAAATTAGATTTGGAACTTTATAACACACATTNTTTCCCAAAACTGTCTCAGATATTTGTCTATAATGCTGCATTAAAAAAGAAATTAGATTTGAAACTTTATAACACACATTTTTAATTAGAATAAGACAAGCCCATTTATTTTTATAAAAAAGTTCTAAAAACCGGCATTTTGTTTTTAATAAGTATTAAGAAGTTTTTTTTAAGCTTAAATTCTTTGGAATAGTCTTTAGTTTATTGTGTGAAAATTTCAAATCGATCGATACACAAACGTCTGAGGTAAAGCGTGTTTAAATAATGATTTTGAAAAATTTCCTATCACAGTATGATGCTTTAATTCGTTCAATCGAACGGAGTTGACGTGACGCGACGGAGAGTGGCGACTGGTATAGCTACGGTGGCCAATATAACCAAAGTAAAATAAATGACATTTTTTTATACCCGAGCGCTCTTGTGCACAAGGGTATATTAATTTTGTTCCCATAACGGTTGTTTGTAACGGCCAAAATGAATNTCCATCCCATATAGCGGTAATTTAGAGAAATACAAAATCTTCGATAAATCAGTAAATATTAAAGCTAATTTATTCAAAATTGACGATTGCAACAATTTTTTACCAAGAAATACGCTTATGGTTAAATTTTGGAAAAAGGGCGTGGCACCGCCCACTTATGATCACATATATGTGTATCGGTAACCGTTCTACCAATTTGTACCAAACTCGGTATGGTATTGTGCTTGCCACCTAAAAGCAAAACGTTGAAAATTATTGAAATCGGACTAAAATTACGGCCGCTTTTCATATAACGGTAAATTTCAGAAATGCTTGAAACTGCAATATTTCGAAATTTACGGACGCTAATTTACGCTTACCATCTAGCGGTAGCTTTCGGAAAGGTGAAAAAAACATATATTTAATACTTGCGCCGGGTGTTTAGTGTTCGGCTCCACCCGAACTTAGGTTTTCTTACTTGTTTTTTAATGATTTGGGAATACGTACATACAACTTGTATGATAAAAGATATTGGTAAGTATCGTAATTTAAATCACCAGTTAATTATATTATTTAATTATACAAGTTCCTCTGCTGTAGCGAAAAATTAAATAAATTAAAAATTAATTTATTAATAATTAACCAGTTAATTATATCATTTAATTGTACAAGTTCCCTTGCTGTAGCGAAAAATTAAATAAATTAAAAATTAATTTATTAATAATTAACCAGTTAATTATATCATTTAATTGTACAAGTTCCCTTGCTGTAGCGAAAAATTAAGCCAAATCCTTTCCAAGGACTTCGCATCCTTTGCTAGCAAAATGCGTTTTCCATAATTCAACTAATTTTTACTAAAAACCGAAAAAATTTTTATTTTGGAGAACATTTTTTATAACATTTCAAATTTATTTTTGGGTATTTTTTTCGTTTTGTTAGAACCATGCAATTGTTTTCAACTACTTTTTGTTATGTAAAATTTAATAAAAAATAAAAGAAATGAAAAAAAAAATGAAAAATTAAGGCTCCAGTGACTTACGAACACTAAATGCCAGTTTTGAACCACTGTGCAGCAGGCGGTCTATTGTTCTCTTTCAGTGGAACTGGAAACTCAGCGGGCAACACGATCCTGGGCACAACTTTCCCTGTGCTTCAATAAATAGAAACACTTAAGTTAAGTCTTTTTTTTTATTAATGAGTTATATGTAAAAAGACCTGATCTTTCGATTGAGATGACTTAAACAATATTAAAAATGACCATAATTGTGAAAAATTACAAATAAAATATCGTTGCGAATTTTCACCGTGAAAATGGGAAAATTTTGGAAAACGCATAACACCATCGGATAGCCCGTACAAAAATCTATATAAATCATGGTTTTTGAATTATTTTTCCCATTTTCTGTCTGCTTTTCAGCTATTCGAGAACAAGCTTGTTTTGCACCGCTCAGCGCGCTTGGGACATTTGACGTGAATTGCCTCATATATGTATGTATACATACATATGTACATGGATATAAAATGCAGACCTTCGTTTTATTGAGTTTTCTTCTAAGTAATACATATTCTATTTACGTGTGTATATTTTTGTTTCTTATTAATATCCTTATAATGGCGAATCGGAACATTTAAAAGAAATAAAAAATTTATATGTATTGTTTTTTCTGCTTTTCTTTACTCTCAGTCTTCACCAGACGCCCACTTTTCTCATTAGTAAATTTTATCCCCACTAAGTTCCATTTATTAGATATAATAAATAAACGCAATCATAATAAAATAACATGCAGATACACCATTAGCTGCATTTTTTTGTAAGCGACCGACAAAAGAGCGCTCAACTCGGGTAAAATTTCCTTTTAGCTACTTAAGCAACCCTGCTGGTAGTTGGCAAGAAACATGCCAACGGCATTTAGAAACGAAAATTAATAGAAGTTAGTAATATGCGAGGTATTTGCGTAATATATATACTTATTTAAAATATAAATCATGTATATACGAAAACAAAAATTTCCCTCTCCACTTTCTCATTAACAATTCACAATAGAACAGTTTTTCACTTAACAACACTACTTTCAGGTCGCGTATTTTTTAACCGACCTGGCTGAACTCGGAAAAATAGCGGAGTTTGTGTTGTTGCTTTGCCTGGATTTCGTCATTTAAGCGATTGTTCTTTTGTAGCTCGGTTGCAAACACGATCCAGAAAATAAAGGTCGCGCCATTCGCGGACCGCTAACCCTCTCTTCGTCGATTTGACAGCATCCACCTAATCGCTGACGTCATAAAATACTTTTGTTTACATTCCCTGTTGCCAACTTCATGCTTTTCGCACCAAATTTAGTGGGTATTCAAAACGCGAAAATTTTTGAGTTTGGTGCTTGGCGCGTTTTTGGTGCTTTTGTTTTTAGTTTGAAGACACCAAACTAGAAAATCGTAAAAAATGAAAGCAAAATTTACAGCAATCGTAAGTGTGGTAAGCAACTTTACAAAAATTTTAACAAAATCATGGCACAGTGACAATCATAAGCGACAACAAAATATGTAGCAGCACCTTCAATCATGCCAGAAGAAATCAACCGTCGTGCAAGAAACATTGATTTTTATTAATTTGAATCAGCATCCTTACAATACAATTATGTATGCATATAAAGTCTATAAAATACACCAATAAAAATTTGGTGCTTTTTCAAATTCAAAACTTGGCAATACTGCCTTTTGTCCGATGCTTCCTCTTTTTCTTGTCGAGTTCGTCTTGCTCTCTCATTCTGGTATTTATTGACGTCACGGACAGTTGCTCTCAGTTCGATTGGCGCAATCTTGTATTCTATCATTCTTGGGTTGCAAACATTGTGCACAATGGTTGCAAAAGATTGGACCTATTATATTGAAAAGTGTACGCTTGGAATATACTTCAACTACACGTATGCATGTATGTAATGTATATGCATGATTCAATAATACAAGGTTAGATAATTATTGACAGCTGCGGTTTGACACTCCCTTACAAAAGGTTGCATTTGCGAAGGACAGAGAAAGGTGAAGAATGCAATCCCTTGTTGCGAAAATGGTAGTAGAAAAGTACGCAAAGTAGGCAATTAGTAGTGAAATTCCTTTCGTAAATTCTAAAGTATTATTGAATCATGTGTACATATGTACGTACATATATGTTACCACCATCATTCATATATTTGTGCATATTCCTACATTCCTTCCAACCGAAAAGCATTTGCTTGCATTACTTACATATACATATGTATTTATGCTGTATGCATAACAAAATGCATTCCCAAAACAAACCCGAAAAATATATCCCATACAACGTCGTTGAAAATTTTTCGCGATAAGCTGTTGTGAGCACAATATAGCCTGTAAACAACCTTGGGTGAATTTGTCGACTCATGAACCAAAAAGACAAGATCACGACAGCAGAAGAGTGGCCCGTTATAATCGCACTTATGAAAAAAGTAGGGCGATTTTGACATAAGCCGTTTGTTTACATTTGTTCGTTGTTTACAATTTGGTGGTGGCTTTTTACTGCAATTTTCTTAATTTTCGCTTGTGACAACGTGTGCACACATAAGGTAAAGAATAATTTAACACAACGACATGATTTATAGAAGAATTTGCATAATAAAAATGATTATTCATGCGTTCAACAATTACGCGTTTTTTTTTGTTCTCTTCGTTGTTTACTTCTTACAACAAAGATGGCGTCGAGATTTCAACAGCTAGAAAATAACTTTTTTCTTTCTTTCCTTAAGGCGTGATCTTGTGTCTTTCGTTCATGTTGTCGACTGCCTTCCTCGGGGATGAATATGCCAGGGATGAAATTATTGGTACCCACGCATTCTAACCACGCAGGGTTGCTTTTGAGAAACAAAAAATAATTAGCTCAAAGTAGTTTCAAAAAGTGTAAAACGAAATTCATTAAATAATTCTAGATAAAATTCTATACGTAAATGATGTAAACTATTGGAATAAAACTTGTTTCATTACCTTTTTTGTGCAAAATGAAAACGATTATCTGAACGCTCGAAGCGCTGCCACTAAGGGCCAGTTTTTCAGTACACGGCCGTGGTTTAAACGCCCGATCTGGCTGGCTTAAACTAGGATCAGCTAATCTGATGTCAGCCAGCTGGCACTGAAAAACTGGACTTAAAATGAGCAACTACAGAAAAATTACTTTTCTGGTGTTACTGCCGCCATGGCGAATATGTGTTTCTATTTATTTTTCTTCTGTTTACGCGAAAAACAATGCAGGTAATAGTTTTCGTTGAATTTCATCAAGAATCTGTACATTTTATGCATTTTTTTTGCAATTCCTCGAATTTTAAGTGTTAGCAAGAACAAGCCGAGCCGAGCAAGAATCACACCTACCTGACGGTTTTGAAGTGTTTTTTGTTTAGTAAACGCATGGCTTTCAGTTCTAGAAGAATTAAAGTCAGTAGAGACATATTTTTTTTATATAATTGCTTCATTTTAATTGCTTAATCTCTTTTGCACCAGATTTCCAGCAGTAAAAAGTTACGAATTGGCACAGAGGCAATTTTTTAAATGAGAAAATAATAACTTTCTCACTTCCTTAAAATTTTTAAGCTTGTTTTACTAATCTCTTTAATTATTGAGCATTATAATATCATTTTACTATTTTATTATTGCTTAGTACAAAATGTACACATTTACTTACCAAACCTTTATTTGATTCGGTGATAGAAACAAGACAAAAGGATACTTAAGTATTTAAATATTTATTATGTTTATTTTATATTGCTGTACATAATATTTTAGATTTTGGCATTCATATTTTGGATTCATCTTATGCATTTGCTTAATTACTGCACAATTTATAATTTTCTTTTCATAAGATCAAGATTTGTCAAATGCTTAATTTTATTTCTTCTTCTTCTTCTTATTTGGCGCTGTAACCGCCTAAGCGATTTTGGCCGAGTCCAAAACAGCACGCCAGTCATTTCTCTTTTGTGCTAACTGACGCCAATTGAAAATGCCAAGTGAAGCCAAGTCCTTCTCCACCTGGTCTTTCCAACGCAGAGGAGGCCTTCCTCTTCCTCTGTTACCAGCATCGCGGCCCGCGTTGAATATTTTCAGAGCAGGAGCGTTTCTGTCCATCCGAACGACATGGCCAAGCCAGCGGAGCCGCTGAATTTTAATTCGCTGCACTATGTCTATATCGTTGTAAAGCTCATACAGCTCATCGTTAAATCGTCTGCGATATTCGCCATCACCAACGCGTAAAGGTCCGTAAATCTTTCGCAGAATCTTTCTCTCGAAAACTCCAAGAGCCGCCTCATCAGATGCTTTCATTGTCCATGCCTCCGCGCCATACACCAGCACAGGCATGATGAGTGACTTATAGAGTGTGATCTTTGTACGACGAGAGAGGACTTTACTTCTCAATTGCCTACTCAGCCCAAAGTAGCACTTGTTGGCAAGAGTGATTCTCCGTTGGATTTCAAGGCTGACATTATTATTGGTGTTAATGCTGGTTCCCAAATAAACGAAGTTATTTATCTAATAATAATGCAGCACACAACCCTGAAATCTTAGAAAAACTCTGAGGAAGGCCATTAAATAGCAGCACACAACCCCGTGCCTTCCTCAGGAGCGAATATGGCTACAACAACAACGATTACTACAACAACAACCCAAAAAGGTTGGCTACTGTCTATACTGTGGTTGTGAGTGATCGCGAATGGATTATTTGCATCGTTTTTCTCATTTATGAGGCCGACATCGGCAATGCTCGGACTTCTGATATTCGAGCGAGCGGAAATTTCTTTGCTTTTTTCGATCGCGAACAAGGATGACGAAAAAAAATACTTACCATCCACTTAAAAAAAAAATTTACCAAATCTGGAAAATATCCACCAATAATTTTTTTTTTGTTATTTTAATAAAAACTATAGTCTTGTAAATTCTTTAGTTATTTCAATAAGAATTAAAATTCTTTTTGAGGAACTTTTTATTTAACTAGTTATACGGTATTTGAGATTATATTAACGGCATATTCTGAGTTTCCTTTAACCAAAAGCGAAAGAAATGAAACTTAAAGCATTCGTGGTTGGTCATCATTTGAAAAAACTTGAACTGGAGTTATTATAGACAAATACAGCGATTAAAAAAACGCTTGGTGATTTTTTTTAATATTCACAATGTTTTTCAAGTAAAAATTTGCTTTACCCAAACACATAAAAATCAAGGATTCCAGCTATATACAACATTTAGAAAAATTAAAAAAAAATCGTGTAAATTTCGAACTTTTTACTCTGAATTTTTAGACCAATTAATGTATGGAATTTTATTTGATTATAAACATGTGCAGCTAAGAATACCCCTTGGTTTTTTTTCTTGTAATTTTCTTGCCGCTAGTCTTTTGTGGTTTTTATCATTTAACAATTGCCATTGATAAATAATGGCGTTGATTAAATTATTTTTGCGAACAACCATAGTGCATAATTACATAATACTATAATAATAATCATTTAAAATATTTATGCAGTTAAAAGCTCCTCGGGATTCCACTAAAATGACTTTTTAATGGAGCACGATATGTTCGCCTTATATCGATATATATATATATCGATATTCATACGTAATATAAAAAGCATTCGAAAATTAATGCAATAAAGTACACTACACTTTTGGAAAGAAATTTACAATATAAACATAACTACGAAAAATAAAGCGAGAACGAAAAGTTCAACAAAAATCTACCAAAATGAGGAAAAATCTACCTTTTTACCAACCCAATTTTTTTCTACCAATTTTGGTAACAATTTACCAAAGTGGCAACCCTGATCGCGAATGAAAAGCAGCGGAAATTTTTTTGTCGATCCATTCCGAATGTGAGAGATGAAAAATTTGTCGCGATAAAAGAATGCAAAAATTGATTTGGAATATTATCGATCGCGAACNGAAAAATCTACCTTTTTACCAACCCAATTTTTTTCTACCAATTTTGGTAACAATTTACCAAAGTGGCAACCCTGATCGCGAATGAAAAGCAGCGGAAATTTTTTTGTCGATCCATTCCGAATGTGAGAGATGAAAAATTTGTCGCGATAAAAGAATGCAAAAATTGATTTGGAATATTATCGATCGCGAACGTGAGAGAATGTGAGTGAGAATTTCCGAACCCTGTATGTTGGCCTTTGGCTACAGCGGCCAACAACACATACCGGTTAGAAAAAAACAAACCGGCACGCGCAATCTCAACGCTTTTATTTAGGTATGGCACTCAGTATGGCAATCACGCCATACATATGTAAAGGCTGCATTCCAAAACGTCAAAATACAAAGCATCAGTCTCTTTTATTTCTAAACCTCAGTAGATTGTAATTCCAAATGTGCGAAACCTAGGTTAGCTGCTAGTTTAAAACTAGGTTGCGCAAGTTAGACTTTTTCTTCTAGTGCAGTTTAGAAATAAAACAGACTGATGCTTTGTATTTGGGAACCAGCATTAACACCGATAATAATGTCAGCATTGAAATCCAACGCAGAATCACTCTTGCCAACAAGTGCTACTTTGGACTGAGTAGGCAATTCAGGAGTAAAGTCCTCTCTCGACGTACGAAAACCACGCTCTATAAGTCACTCATCATGCCCGTGCTGGTATATGGCGCAGAAGCATGGACAATGACAACATCCGATGAGGCGGCTCTTGGGGTGTTTGAGAGAAAGATTTTGCGGAAGATTTACGGTCCTTTACGCGTTGGCGACGGCGAGTACCGCAGACGATGGAACGATGAGCTGTATGAGCTTTACAACGANTTTGACAGTTAACACTCTTTCTCTCAGGAATGCGCAATCTTGTATTCTATCATTCAACTCCGATGAGGCGGCTCTTGGAGTGTTTGGGAGAAAGATTTTGTGGAAGATTTACGGGCCTTTACGCGTTGGCGACGGCGAGTACCGCAGACGATGGAACGATGAGCTGTATGAGCTTTACAACGATATGGACATAGTGCAGCGAATTAAAATGCAGCGGCTCCGCTGGCTTGGCCATGTAGTTCGAATGGACACCGACGCTCCAGCTCTGAAAGTATTCAACTCAGAACCCGCTGGTGGTAGCAGAGGAAGAGAGAGGCCCCCACTGCGATGGAAAGATCAGGTGGAGAAGGACTTGGCTTCACTTGGCGTTTCCAGTTGGCGTCGCTTCGCACAGAGGAGAAACGACTGGCGTGTTTTGCTGAACTCGACCAAAATCGCTTAGGTGGTTACAGCGCTAAAAAAGAAGATGCTTTGTATTTTGACGCTTTAGAATGCACCCATACTTGAAAATAGATAATTGCGTCTGGGTCAAGCTGTTTATAGAACTTTTCTTTTTGTGTGCAACTCAAACCGACCTCCGTGCTTATTCATACCAAAATTAATTTCGCGGAACCCCGGTGACTTTCCTACGGAACTCTTGGGTTCCTCGGAACACACTTTAAGAAGCTCTGATCTAGAAGTCATGCCAATGTCATCTGAAGGTCAAATTCAGAAGAATTGTATTGAATTTTCAGGTTTGTTCAATAAATTTTTCCATATTTGACCCTCAAATGACCTCAAACCTGACGTGGTGGAGGCTAACAGACCTCGGATTCGCATTCAGAGCGTCGAATAAAATAGGGATATAGAGGTTTGGTTGAATATGCAGAAACTTTTTTTTTTGTAAACCTGTTTTATTATGCTCCAATTTTTAATTTGCGTTCAAAAAATAATACTTAATCCTGAGTTTTTTTACTTATTTATTTAAAAGAGAACTAATTATAAATAACTAATCCACTTGTAAGATTAAGCACTGGCTACCAGGGCCTTCGGCTCACCATGAGTTTTATTTTTAGTTTACAAAATAATTGCTATCTGATGAGTTTTATTTTTCGTCAAAGAAATATAAATTCTCTGGTAGTTTTAATTTTTCATTCAAGAATTAAAAGTTATTTGGTGAGTTTTATTTTTCAATTACAAATTAAAACTTAAGGCTTGAAGCTTTATTTGTTTGTTTTGAATGCTTGACTTCTGCTTTGTGAAAGAAAAATAAAACTCACAAAATAACTTGTTTTTTAAACAAAAAATAAAACTCACCAGGTAATTTTTTATTTCTTGAACAAAAACTAAAACGCATCAGATAAAAATTATTTTGGGAAAGTAAAATAAAAATTTTTGAATAAAGGTTTATAGCTTGGGGTCTACTGTGTAATGCGCTGCGAATGTAAAAATGATCGAATTCGCAAAATCCGTACTCTGTAATTTGACATTCGCATTGAAATTTAGGCCTTTCGCAATTATTTTTCCCTTTCGCATTGGTAGCACTGTGTATTGCGAGAGCGAGTGTCAAACGGTAGTTTCATTCGCATTTTTACTGCTACAACTGAGAAGCATTCGCAACGTTTAAAAATGTAAGTTTAAAATGCAAATTGTATACTTTTATAACTGAAAATACATGTATAACAAATTTTATATAAAAAGTATATACGGAAAGTACGAAAACGAAACAAACGCAGAAAAAACAATTCGAAATCCTCGTAGATTTCATGGTAACTCATCCGGAATTGGCCAAGGGGTTGATGAAGACGCCAAACGCTAAAACCGTTTCCACCAATCTATGGAAAAGAGTTACTTCGCAGCTAAATACAGCTGGCCCACCGATGCGCGACATGGTCGGTTGGAAAAAAGTAATTTCAGCGCAATATGTATACAAAAATTATTTTGAAAATGTAATTTAAACATCTTTTAGGTTTGGGCTGACTACAAACTACATTTGAAGGCCAAAATGCGTCGGAACAAAACAAATATTTCGGGTACAGGCGGTGGCCCTTCTACTTATACCCAGCTCACACAATTGGAGCAGCAAGTGAGTGAGTTACTATCAATGGAACAGTCGGTGAGCGGTGTAACAGGCGCAAGGGAGTTTGGTATAGCGCAAACCGTGACCGAAATACCAATTGAATGTCAAGTAGTCTATAGGTGATGCAAATGATTCTGTTGAATCCAACTTGCATGAAAATGAGGAAGGTATTTGCAATAATGACGTGCATACTCCGCGCAAAAAGTGGAGTCTTTTAGAAAAACAAGTGGAAAACCAAATTACGTATCAAAAAAACTCCAGCAATGTTTTAGGTGAAATTAATGGCAATTTGAAAAAAATATTCAAAACAATGAAGAAAAATACAAAAATCGAAAAGAAAAAGTTGAGTCTAGCACAAGAACAATTTCTCCACAAACAAAAATTGAGACTTGAAGTAAACACATTAGAAATTAAAAAGCAAATGTTGGATGTGGAATTAAAAACCAACAATGTACATTGAAGTATTATTACGTTTAGAGAATTTATTTTAGATTTTTTATGTTTGTATATCTTATTTACCTTATTTTAATAAAAGAGCGAAGTGATATTTATTTAAAAAAGATTTTTTTTTTAATTTTGTGTTAAATCAAATTTGCAGTGGCAAACATATAATTTTTTATTTGATCTCTTATACTTCTAGCAATATTTCCAAAACTATCATTTTCCATATTGTCTACATTAACCGCGGATACTTCTTCTGGTTCAATTTCGATATTGAAGGGGTTTCCACATTGTACAAAATACAAATGTTGTGAAGAGCACAACATGCATTAAGTATTTGCACCACTTTTATTGGAGCATAATGCAGCTCCCTTGCGGCTAAAAGACAACGAAATCGTCCTTTCAACACACCAAAAACTCTTTCAATTATCGACCTTCCTTTCGACAATTTCTGATTGAAGATGTGTTCATCAGAATTTTCCGTAGCACTTCTATATAGGGTTAAAAGCCATGGCTCCAGCGGATATTCTGAGTCTCCTGCAGAAATAAAAATATAGGAATTTATAATAGTATAGCAGATACATTAAAGTAGCAAACAAACGTGTTTGTATATTTTCATAAGTACGGTAAAACCTGTCTAAGTTATTAGTACTTTTGTAAATACAAATCATGCGTATTTTTGAATACAAGTTATACTAGTGCTTTTGCATGATAATACAGGCGCTTGCATGTCGACAAATCTACTATATATTTGTGAAAGTATGTATGTACATATGTGCCAGATTGCAGTCTAAACGGACGGACAGAATCGAACAAAATTTTGACAGAGTATTCCCATTACACCTGGGCCTATAATAGGGTGAAAAAATTGGGATCCGACAAGGGGGCGTGGCACCTCCCATAGGCGTGAAATTTTTAATCAGCCATAACTTCCAGACCATAAGTCACATGAACTCGAAACTTGGTATGCAGACATGTCAATGGTAGATGCTTATAGGTGAGTATATATAATCAAGTTTGTAAAAGGGGGCGTGGTACATCCCATAGGCGTGGAATTTTTTATCAGCTATAACTTCGGAACCATAAGTCACACGAACTTGAAATATGGTATGCAGACATACCAATGGTAGGTGCTAATAGGAGTGTATAAATAAGCGAGTTTGTAAAAGGGGGCATGGCACATCCCATAGGCGTGGAATTTTTTATCAGCTATATCTACGGAACCATAAGTCCCACGATCTTGAAATTTGGTATGCAAACATGTCAATGGTAGGTGCTTATAGGAGGGTATATATAACCGAGTTTGTAAAAGGGGGCGTGGCACACCCCATAGGTGTGGAATTTTTTATCAGCTATATCTACGGAACCATATATCACACGAACTTGAAATTTGGTATGCAGACATACCAATGGTAGGTGCTAATAGGAGGGTATATATAAGCGAGTTTGTAAAAGGGCGCGTGCCACATCCCATAGGCGCGGAATTTTTTATCAGCTATAACTTCGGAACCATAAGTCACACGAACTTGAAATTTGGTATGCAGACATACCAACGGTGGGTGCTTATAGGAGGGTATATATAACCGAGTTTGTAAAAGGGGGCGTGGCACATCCCATAGGCGCGGAATTTTTTATCAGCTAAATCTACGGAAACATAAGTCCCACGAACTTGAAATATGGTACGCAAACATGTCAATGGTAGGTGCTTATAGTAAGGTATATATGAATGAGTTTATAAAAGGGGCGTGGCACATCCCGTAGGCGTGGAATTTTTATTCAGCCATAAATTGGGAACCATAAGTCACATGAACTTGAAATTTGGTATTCATACATAGGTATCTAAATATGGGAGGTGTCCAGAGTAAAGTATATATAAATGAGTTTGTAAAAGGGGGATATATGTACGTGTATATATTTATCTATTAGATAACTCGGATATTTAAAACTGTGTTTTTTTTTTGAAACCTTACCGTCTTTAAATTATTTTGAAATGGAAAGATTAAATCGTTTTTTAATCTCGCGATGCTGTTAAACGAAAAAGGTGCGTTCATAATGAATAAAACTCCTTCCGAATTAAGCATTCTACTAGAAAAGTGCAGCTAAATAAAACAGCTAATCAAATAGGCAGCTAAACGGAATGTACCGTAGTAGAATAATTTTAATTTAGAAATTTGATCGTTACCTTAATCCATCTAATATTAATAATGGAACAAAATTTTTAGTACAAATGATAATCAATATATATTAGTTATAGCACGATGTCGGCCGCTGTGGTGTAGTGGTTAGCAGTGCGCGCTTTCACTCATCAGCACCTGGGTTCAAGCCCTGGTCAAAGCAACATCGTTAAAAATATAGAAAAAGGTTTTTTCTTAACAGCGGTCGTCCATCGGCAGGCAATGGCAAACCTCCGAGTGCATTTCTCCATGAAAAACATGAAACACAGCTTCTCATAAAGATACAATCGCCGTTCGGAGTCGGCGTAAAACTGAAGGTCCCTCCGCTTTGTGTGACAACATCAAGGCGCACGCCACAAATCGGAGGAGAAGCTCGGCCAAACACTAACATATGTGTAAGCGCCAATCTATCTATCTATATAGCACGATAAAGCCAAAAGTATGGCTCCTAAGGATGCCTTAATGTGAACAAAGAAAATAGTTTGTCTCCTTTAAATTTTATTTATATTTTGATTTGTTTACCCCGAACGACGTCGGGTGCTCTGCTAGTCTACTATATATTTGTGTAAGTATGTATGTATGTATGTGCCACGTTGCAGGCTAAACGGACGGACAGAATCGAACAAAATTTTGAGAGAGTATTTCCATGACTCCTGGGCCTATAATAGGGTGAAAAAAATTGGGATCCTACAAGGGGGCGTGACACCTCCCATAGGCGTGAAATGTTTAATCAGCCATAACTTCGGAACCATAAGTCACATAACCTTGAAATTTGGTATACAGACATATAAATGGTAGGTGCTTATAAGAGGGTATATATAAATGTGGTTGTAGAAGGGGCGTGGCACATCCCATAGGCGTGGAATTTTTTATCAGCTATAACTTCGGAACCTTAAGTCACACGAGCTTGAAATTTGGTATGCATACATATCAATGGTAGGTGCTTATACAAGGGTATATATAAACGAGTTTGTAAAAGGGGGCGTGGCACATCCCATAGGCGTTGAATTTTTTATCAGCTATAACTTCGGAACCATAAGTCACACGAACTTGAAATTTGGTATGCAGACATATCAATGGTAGGTGCTTATAGGAGGGTATATATAAACGAGTTTGTAAAAGGGGGCGTGGCACATCCCATAGGCGTGGAATTTTTTATCAGCTATAACTTCGGAAGCAAGAACTTGAAATTTGGTATGCAGGCATGCCTATGGTAGGCTCTTATAGTGTGGCATATATAAATGAGAGTGTAAAAGGGGGCGTGGCACATCTCATAGGCGAGGAGTTTTTTATCAGCTATATCTACGGAACCATAAGTCCCACGAACTTGAAATTTGGTATGCAAACATGTCAATGGTAGGTGCTTATAGGAGGGTATATATAAACGAGTTTGTAAAAGGGGGCGTGGCACATCTCATAGGCGAGGAGTTTTTTATCAGCTATATCTACGGAACCATAAGTCCCACGAACTTGAAATTTGGTATGCAAACATGTCAATGGTAGGTGCTTATAGGAGGGTATATATAAACGAGTTTGTAAAAGGGGGCGTGGCACATCCCATAGGCGTGGAATATTTCATCAGCTATAACTTAGAAATCATAAGCCCCATGAACTTGAAATTTGGTATGAAGGCATATCAATAGTAGGTGCTTATATGAGGGTTAATATAAGTGAGTTTGTAAAAGGGGGCGTGGCACATCCCATAGGCGTGGAATATTTCATCAGCTATAACTTAGAAATCATAAGCCCCATGAACTTGAAATTTGGTATGAAGGCATATCAATAGTAGGTGCTTATATGAGGGTTAATATAAGTGAGTTTGTAAAAGGGGGCGTGGTGCATCCTATAGGCGTGGAATCCTTTATCAGCTATAACTTCGGAACCATAAGTCCCACGAACTTGAAATTTGGTATGCAGACATATCAATGGTAGGTGTTTATAGGAGGGTATATATAAACGAGTTTGTGAAAGGGGCGTGACATATCCCATATTCGTTGAAAGGTTTATCAGCTATAACTACGGAACCATATGTAACATCAACTTTAAATTTGGTATGCAGTTATATACATATTTGGTAGGTGCTTATAATAAGGTCTATATAAATAAGTTTGTAAAAGGGGGCGTGGTGCATCCCATAGGCGTGGATTTTTTTATAATCTATAACTTCGGAACCATAAGTCCCTCGAACTTGAAATTTAATATGCAGACATATCAATGGTAGGTTCTTTTAGTAGGGTATATATAAACGGGTTTGTAAAAGGGCGTGGCACATCCCATAGGCGTGGAATTTTTTATCAGGTATAACCTCGGAACCAAACTTGAAATTTGGTATGCTGGTGTAGCTATGGTAGGTGCTTATAAAAAGATAAATATAAATAAGTTTATAAAAGATGGCGTGGCAAATCCCATATTCGTGAAAATTTTTATCAGCTATAACTTCAAAACCATAAGTGACATGAAATTTAAATTTGGTATGCAGACATATCTATGGTAGGAGCTTATAGTAAGGTATATATGAATGACTTTATAAAAGGGGACGTGGCACATCCCGTAGGCGTAGAATTTTTAATCAGCCATAAATTGGGAACCATAAGTCACATGAACTTGAAATTTGGTATTCATACATAGGTATCTATGGGAGGTGTTCAGAGTAAAGTATATATAAATGAGTTTGTAAGAGGGGGATATACATATATATATTTATCTATTAGATAACTCGGATATGCATATATATATTTATCTATTAGATAACTCGGATATTTAAAGCTGTGTTTTTTTAAAACCTTGCCGTCTTTAGATTATTTTGAAATGGAAAGATTAAATCGTTTTTTAATCTCGCGATGCTGTTAAACGAAAAAGGTTCGTTCATAATGAATAAAACTCCTTCCGGATTAAGCATTATACTAGAAAAGTGCAGCTAAATAAAGCAGCTAATCGAATAGGCATCTAAACGGAATGTACCGTAGTAGAATAATTTAAATTTACAAATTTGATCGTTACCTTAATCTATCTAATATTAATGGAACAAAATTTGTAGTACAAGTGATGATCAATATATATTAGTTAAAGCACGATAAAGCTGAAAGTATAGCTTAATGTATGCCTTAATGTAAACAAAGAAAATAGTTTGTTTCCTTTAATTTATGCTGAACTGAATATTTGTATTACTGTTTTATATTTTGATTTGTTTACCCCGAACGACGTCGGGTGCTCTGCTAGTTACATATAATCTCTGAGAAACCACTCATGTTAGTGAAGGTTGATTTATACTGGTATGCATACAGCTGCAAGTTCATGGCACCAACATCGAAATTGTATGCATACGATTTCTACTTTGCCGTGCAATATCAAAAAACTTACCAAGGATTTGTGTATTGTTATCTACATTTTCGTATTTGGTGTTCATATAATCACGTTCGTTTGATAAATTCCATATGTGAGAATCGTGCGACGCACCTCCAAATGTACCATTAACAGCCCTAATACGCATTTTGTGGTCACATATCTTAAGTAGAAACAAATTTACTGGTTAAGTAATAGTTAACTTATTTCAATGAAAAACGCGCTTACCACCATTGCATTTATGCTGTGCTTTAACTTCCTATTGAAAAATAAATGTTCATCTTTTTATGGCCTTATCAATTGAATGTGCGTTCCATCTACCGCTCCAATTACTACCGGAATTCCACATGCCGAGTAAAAACTTCTGCTGGCATCTAATTTCTCCTCATTCGTCATACAGCACCTTCTCGATCGCTTTGCAAACTTCAAAAATGCAACTAGAAACCGTTTGCTGTGCCAGCTCTGCATGACGGTCTTGACCAATCAAATGTTGGTCCCCACCCTGAGCAAGAAACCTTAAGGTGCTGGAAAGCTTTATCATTTCGGGGATTGCGGTGGACCTTTGCGCAACTTTTAGCTCATTTTTAATGTTATTTAGCACATATAAAAATGCCTCTTTAGTCAGACGAAAATTCTGCACAAAACTAAATACCCAGAACAAGAACATAGTTTAGTGTACATTTTAAATAAAGCATTTTAGATCACCCACCTTCTATCGCTGAGGCTCATAACGTTGGAATTATCTCTAATAATTCTCCTCTCAATCCTTTCATCATTTGAATCGTCCCACAATGCCACAGAGTCCATTTTTAAAACAAATATTTTAATTACTTCTTCAAATTTTAGTTACTTTGTTTGTTTTGATCTCTCTTTCTTTGACACTTGTGCTCACTATTGCCAACTTAAGCAAGAAAAAAACCAAAAATAAAAGAAGCAACATTGTCAGCGATGCGATAGCAATACAGAGTGCCAAATAGTTTTCGCATCGCATTTCATTTTCGCATTGCATTGCGTTACGCATTGCATTACAGAGTAGCCCCCCTTATCTGCGTAGATCTGTGAACAACGATCAATTTTATATAACACATCATATCGCCCACCTAGATCTAGTGAGCTAACTCAAAATCCAGACAGGGAAATTTAACTGCTTGTGGATCGAACAGATTCAATGCAATTAATACAAAAACAGGTATAACAGTAGTTTTTTAGTTAATGTATATAATAATGAAGAAAAAAATATTTCCATTAATTGTATGTGAGTCCTATGAATTGATTTATGCAAAAAAAAAAAAATCGCACAAATTTTTTTTGGAGTCGATCGCACTTTAGATATAGGTGTGCGATATGTTCTGGACACCTCCTTAACAAGGATTTCTTAGATACAATTTTGAATCAGTAACAGTTATTTTCGATCCCTGCTGGGATATATACATATTTATATGTAAACTTTCTTTTTATTTAATAGCGTACTTACCCACAAGTTCATACCCAAAAATTTATAATACAAAATCGCGTCAAGGGTATTTATTTCCAATTTAATAATTTGAACCATTACACACCCAAATTTAAAGATTTCAAGTGCAATGAACAAAACACATTATTATTTTTGTTTTTGTTTTTTCTCTACACTTATGTATACGAATTTGATTTTGAAATCTTTATTAGATGTTGTAACGGCAGTTTTATCCATAAAATAATAAAATGTTAAAAGTTTAACTATGTGCTTAGAAACTAATGAAAATGTATACATAGACGAATATGTATTATGCAATTGTTTTTAATTTTTGTTTTTGTTGTATTTTTTCCGTTTTTGGATGTTGGCTTTCACTTTACCTCGTGTTGCGGTTTAAATAATTTTATTTTTTTTATTTATGTTGTTTGTTTTTAATTATCTTTAGCATTCTCGGGTTGTCAGCTATTAAATTCTTTTATCATTTTCAAATGTATAAAGAATTAAAATATGTATACTTTATTATGTACAGTTCGCTTAGGACTGCTCATCCACCAGGAGCATGATCTGTTGAGTTGTTGTCTGAGCAGGATTCCTTGTACATTCCACTTGATGAGCGTTCCAATCTTTTCGTTGACAGAATTCAGAGCAATACGGAGTCTTTCGACAAAGGGAACACTCGGCTAAAGCTTCTCTGTTGCAGTTAGCACACTAATTGTTGGAAAATTGGTATCATTTATGTAACAATTATAAAAATTGGAAATAGCAACGTCATATCGATGGCTGAGTGAAAGATCGACTCTTATCTCGGCAGCCGGTTCGAAAACGCCCTATCTCAGAAAACTTTTCAAGAACGCCCTACTTCAGAATTTTATTGAAAAACAACGTATTTCAGAATTTTATTGAAAAACACTCTATCTCAGAATTTTTTTGTAGAACGCCCTATCTCAGAATTCAGTTCAAAAACGCCCTATCTCAAACGAAAATACATTGAAAATAAGCTGAGATAGGGCGTTTTTGAATCGGCAGTTGAGATAGGGCGTTATTCAACCAAATTCTGAGGTAGGATGTTTTTCAATCAAATTCTGAAGTAGGGCGTTCTTGAGAAGTTTTCTGATAGAACGATGTTGAAAAATTTTCTGAGATAGGTCTTTTTCGAACTGGCTGCCGAGATAGGTCGATCTTCCACTCAGCCATCGAATTAAATTCGTTAAAAAGTAAATTTGTATTTTTAAAAATAAAACTTTTACCTTCTTTGCCGAAATTATTTCGTTGCCATGCAAAGAGCCAGAAATATTTGGATCCTCAAGATTCCGCATGGCAGCCACTGCTGCATCACGCTCCTTCTGCAAAATTTCTATCTTCCGATCATATGAATTTTTTAAGTCGGTCAGGATCCGTTTAAAATCATTTGTGGCCTTCACCATTGTGCAGTAGACATTCTCTAGATTTTTCATTGCTTGGCTGTTATCCAACAAAGCAATTGAACTAGTGTCGTTTATATTGACTACGTATGTCTCGCGATCATAGGGATTAATTTGAGATTGATCAACCAATTCAGTTGATGTGTCGAGACTGTCATTCAATGTGGGCCATGGTTCGTCCTTTGATGTGATATTATCTTCAGTTAAAAATATGTTGTTTTCATCTACAACAGTTGCAGTCGGTGGCGGTTCCGCATTATTATTACTGTTGTTTGGGTTGTTATTACGCTTTCGCTTCGGTACCGAATCGACGTCAAGATCCGTCTGGTTCCGCTTCCGGCGCTTGTAGGGAGTAAACAAGCGAACCGGTCCGGATGCTAATAACAAAAAAATATACATATTTTTTATTGGTTCGGTAGATCAATTTTCATAAAAACTAATTTTTCATAACTAACAGTCGCACTCAGAGTCATTTAATCATTATTTAAGGTGTTCCTCAGTAACGATTTGAAAAAAATCCCTCTCAGAGTCAGTTAATGATGCGTTAACGGCATTTAATGAACATTAAAGTTAAGTAAAGAAAAAGCTTTACTTAACTTTTTAACGAATGATTGTGAAATTTTTTGTTTGCTTCCAATAAATTTCAATTTCGATAACGTTGCTGCAAAAGTGGCAATGGCCCAGTGAGCAGAGCACTTTTGTGCCATTCGAGAGATCCGAGTTCGATCCTCGGCAACGGTTTTTCTTTCTATTTTATATTCTTTTCTTTTTTCTTTCTCAAATTCTTAGTTTTTGTTGTTTAAAAAATATTTTTATAATTTCGTTTAGTTTTTAGAAAACCTATTGCTAAACGACAAAAAGAATAACGCTACCCTCCTCTTTAGGAGATCTTTTAATTAGTCATTCGAAATACAGAAAACAGCTTTCAAGATAGTTGCCCGAATATAAAATCTTTTGTCTTTCGAAAGAGTATAGTGAGTTGAAGACAGATGACAGAATTGGCCAGTTAGTGGTTTTGTCTTTTAGTAGTTTCTAAAAATTAAATGAAATAATAAAAATATTTATTTTTTTAAGCAACAAAATGTAAGAATGAAAAGAAAAAATTTAATAAAAAAAAACCGTTGCCGATGATCGAACTCGGATCTCTCGAATGGCACGTCAGTGCTCTGCTCACTCAGTCATTGTGACTGTTGAGGCAGTGCGGCGCAAAATGATATAAATAGTTACTTATTTTTATTTTATTTATTTCAAGATTGCCGAAAAAAGTGAGTGGTGCCACAAAAAAGGGCCATACTTAAATTTTTCATCCTTTCCTTTCCTTTCCTATTACACATTACACATTACATAATTAACTGATTTAACGATCATTAGTTAAGTGCCCGTTAGAGTTAATTTNGTTACTTATTTTTATTTTATTTATTTCAAGATGAACGAAAAAAGTGAGTGGTGCCACAAAAAAGGGCCATACTTAAATTTTTCATCCTTTCCTTTCCTTTCCTATTACACATTACACATTACATAATTAACTGATTTAACGATCATTAGTTAAGTGCCCGTTAGAGTTAATTTAATGAAGGTTTCTGAGTGCGGCTGTATACTTACAACGCCACAACAAGCTTTTCAGGCTCTCAGCTATACAATTTAGCTATTGCTGAAAGCCTGAAAAGCGTGGAGCGCCCGAAAAGCTTGTTGTGGAGTTGTACTCTAATAGCCGCACTCAGAAACGTTCCTTAAATTAGCTCTAACGGGCACTTAACTAATGATCGTTAAATCTGTTAATTAATGTTTTCTCTCAGAGTTAAAAATTATGAAATAAAAAATTTAAGTATGGCCCCAGTTGCGGCCCTTCATTTTTGTGGTATCACTCAGTTTTTTCGTTCAGTTTGAAATAAAATATAAAAATAAGTATTTATATCATTTTGTACGCACTGGCTCAACAGACGCAATGGCTGAGTGAGCAGAGCACTGGCGTGCCATTCGAGAGATCCGAGTTCGAGTCCTAGGGCAGTAAGATTTCATTTTTATAAACTATCTTTATTGATTTTGTTTGCATATTTGATCTAATTTTCTTTTGATTTATAGATTTTATTGCTGTAAAAAGCAAACAAATGTTTTTCAATTAAATTAAATTTTTAGAAACTGTTTGCTAAAAGACAAACCAGACCAATAACAGGCCAATTCTGGCATCTGTCTTTCAACTCACCTCAGTCTTTCGAGAGACAAAAG
Source organism: Rhagoletis zephyria (assembly GCF_001687245.7). Lineage (NCBI taxonomy): Eukaryota > Metazoa > Arthropoda > Insecta > Diptera > Tephritidae > Rhagoletis > Rhagoletis zephyria. The sequence goes on from NW_016157468.1 coordinate 35,976, forward strand.
TCTTTATATTTCGGCAACTCTTTTCTAAAAACTAAACGAAATGAAAAAAAATATTTTTTTAAAACAGTAAAAACTATAAATTTGAGAAACCGAAAGTAAAAGAAAAAAGATGAATCAAAAAAGTTTCCAAAAGTTAAATAAAATAAAAAATGTGAATTTTTTAAGCAATAACACTAAAAAAAAATTATTAAATAAAATTCGTTCCCGAGGCTTGAACTCGAAACTCTTGAATGGCACGAAAGTGCTCTGGGCCATTGGCCATTGTTACAGCAACGTTATCGATATTGAAATTTATTGAAAACAAACAAAAAATTTCAAAATCATTCGTTGAAAAGTTAAGTAAAGGTTTTTGTTTACTTAACTTTAATGTTCATTAAATCCGTTAACGAATCATTAACTGACTCTGAGAGGGAATTTTTTCAAATTGTTACTGAGGGACACCTTAAGTAATCATTAAACGACTCTGAGTGCGGCTGTAAGACCTTAAAACTTAAAATAGTCCACATCTCGGGGCACAGTCACCCTGATTTGTTTTCTTCAAGATCCGAGCTTATATTTTCACCTAACTAATGTTAGGAGTTGACTGTTAGCTTTGCGAGGAGTCAGACAATATTTTTGATGATTGGCAGTTGCTCCTTCCGGCGGTGAAAATGATAAGGAGCGGGATGTCCTTGAATTATGTGCATAAAATGCCTCTAGAAGTCTTTTGGACCGGGGTTTTCCATACACTGAGATTATAGTTTTAAATATTACAATTGATATGAATTGAAGATTTTCAGTGTAGCTTGATAAAACACTAAATATCAGCTGATTGCCAAAAAATGCCTACAGCTGAGATCACCCGTGTTTGGCATTTCCTCTTGTCTTTTACAATTTATTTCATTTCTATTACAATTTCTTTTATTTCTATTACAATTTAATCAAAATACACTAACACACTGAACCAAAAACACACCTACAGCCTGCCAGAAAAAACCGTAAGAATAAGAGTTACCTTACTTATGGAACTGTACGATGGTTTATAGTATACAATATGTTCACAAAAATGAAACAGTATAGTATACAACATGTTACAAAAATGGGCAAAAACCACAATTTTTACTTGCGTTATTGCTTGTATTTAGTAGATGCAGGCACTGACTGGAGCCTTTCCGTGTTGCTGGAGGAGAGGGAGCCCGCCAAGGCTATATACCAGAGGTGGATAGCTTCGGCAGTGCGTGCGAACAAGTTGTGCAGTTGAATGAAGCTTTCGCTGCCTTCCCAAGCAGAGCGTGTATGTACACGCGAATACGACGCGAAACGCCCGCCCGGCATGTGTGCTATATACCATTTCTGTAGAGGCTTTTATTTAAAAAGCTCTTTTTGGGGAGGCGGTCTTCGGCCGCGCTAGGCGGTTATATCCTTACTAAATAGACTTCTCCTTTCTGTGCGGCCGGCCAACAGAGGCGGAGGCCGAAAAGGAAAGGATTGTTTATTGGAAAAAACGGTGTGTGAGGGCAATAAGTGTCCACTATGCCAATTTGTGGCTCTAAGGGCCAATTTCACAGTCCGTAGTTAACTGCCGATTCTGAGCAAAGTACGCACTGTGAATTTGGTCCTAAATGTTTGCTGAGAAAAAGTAAATTCGTATGCCGTGATGTTCGCTCACTCCACCGATTACAACAAAATGATGTTTGCACAACGTGTCGCATAGGTGTATACTGAACTGACATGCGCCCAAGCATGCATACAAGTCTGATTTTGTATATTCTGCTTAAGGTATTTTCTCCATTTTCCTCACTGTTCTTCGAAATTGGTCATTCTTCAAGTGAATCAGAGTGTATCAGAAGGAACAGCAGCTAGGAATGCCATCTAACTCAGAAGAGCTGTAATAACTGAGAACGCGAGACAGAATTTATTGGTAAAAAAGTTAGCTAGCCAAATGGGGAGCGCTCAAGATATGGATTGAAAAGACTCCCACAGCAACATCTTGAAGTAGAGTTTTCGGAGCACTCCGAATATGGGGTCAAAAGGGACTACCACTGCAACACCTCGAATGAGCGTTTTCGGATGAGGAAGTCGAAGAGTTTCTTTGCTATCTTGTTTTATTTGTATCAAGGTTGTACGATGAAAATGAAATTTTCAATCAAGAAGGGATTGATCGTCGCTTCCGAATATTCCTGGAAAGGATAACTACAAGAAAAGCTGTTGACGTTATTTGCTGGTTCCGGCAAAGAACTCACTAGAGCGCAAAATGGCTCCAAACCTAAAAAAAGACATAAAAAATATTTTTTTTTATTTCATGATTTTTGGGTTTTTATTTTTTTGACTGTATAATATGCGGCCGCTGTCGTGTAGTGGTAAGTAGTGCGCACTTTCACTCCACAGGGCCTGGTTTCAAGCCTTGGTCAAACTAACATCGCAAAAAAATATAGAAAGCATGGTAAAAAAAATAGAAAGTAGTCCCACTTAAATTTTTTTTGACGGATACAGGCATTTTTGATGTTTCATAACTTGTATATATTACAAGCGGCGTTGCCCATTGTTAGGAATAAAATATAAATGATTGTATTTCGGTATAGGAGAATCTGCTGTTTTTAATGGGCCATAGTCTTTTCTAGTACCTGATAAGAAAACGATAGTTCCATTTAAAAAATTTGTCCGGATACTGGTATTCATGGAGTTTAAAATCAAAGAACGTAGATAATAACAATGGACCACTCGTTATAATTGTAGCTTTTCATCCAGTCAAAAATCGTACAAGGGCAAAAGAGAAGACATGCCCCTGTTACTCACACTCACTGCAATTATAACGATTTGTCCCTTTTTGTTATCTTTGTTAAATTTTTTCTTAGCAATCATGATTATAAAAACACATGCCATTTCATGGCATTAATAGTACAATAAACTAGAGAATTCTTCTTTTCGTGTTAACTCTCTTTCGTAGTCTGGAAAAGATATTGTCATATGGTACTTTTGGCAGGTTTGAAAATCGCGATTGAAGTTTGGTATGCAATTTCCTACGAATTCTGAAAAGTCTCGAAGAATGTTTCTAGTTCATGAAATTCTTAAATTATTTCATATTAATGTTAATTACTTTGAGTTAAGGATTTTCTTAAGTAAAATTGTGTAGTATGGTACATTTTTCGACAATTTTGCAGCCACTTTTTATGACATATGCACCACAAAATGTAATTAACGTTTTTACTAAAGTAACAATACTCCTTACTCAGTACATCGGAAACTAAAGGAGATATCCAAAAAATTATAGCACCAATCGGAATATCTTTTTTTAAAATATATATGGTACACATGCTTATTTATTGTTTGAATTTTTTCAAAAGGCAATAATTCATTTACATGATGCAATAATGACAGGTGTTATACGTTGGCAACTTCTCGCTCTAATCCGCCATCTTGAACTACCTTAGGAGTTACTGTGTTGTTTCTTTGCTAATTTCACTGAACATTTCCCAAAATATTAGAAAAAAATCTAAACAAGCTACATTGATTCAATTTCCATTGTTCGTTTTGTTCTTATTCGCTGACATTTGTTTTCTAATTGCGTGAAATTTGGTAAGTATTATAATAAAACCGAATTATTTTACAAATAAATTATAAGTACCAGGTTGACCGAGCTTTGCCCGGAGTGCATATCCTTTTTGAAGTTTTCAAGATTTGGATAGCTTTAAAAAAATATTTTGGAAATTAACAAAAAAATAGGATTTCGATATCTATTAAGTAAATTCCTTACTCTAAAATTTAGGTGGCAACCCTATTCCGAAATATGCTGGAATGAATGGTACATATCTTGAGCGTGTATGTACTATGTATATATAAATGTATAAAAAAATGTTGATTGAAAATAGCAAAATAAAAATTTGTATTACATAGAAGCGTGGAAATCCGGATGAAAAATATTTTCTGACCAAAGTTTTCAACAATACCTTTCATTTGATATCCATACTGCGATATTTTAGATAAATTGTGAAGAATCGAAAACAAGTGGCAACCTTACACTATTATCCTAAGAGATGACATTTTTTATATAGGGAAAGCATTGTTTAAGAACCTTCTCTTGGTATCCATATTTTACCTTTTTTCTAAACAAAAAATTAAATAAATACGCGATGTAAAATAGTTGGCAACCCTATTAAAAATATTTTTTAATTAGGGGTCTTTAAAATACCTTCCATTTGATACCCATATTATGATGTTTTGATTAATTTGTAACTAATTTCGAATAAGTGGCAGCCTTATACGAGTCTTCTCAGAGATAATGCCTATTCAGATAACCTTAAAATCCAAAACATTATCTGTGTACGAACTTTCATCAAAATCGTTAGAGCTGTTTCCGAGAACCCTATGGATATATATATGTATATATATATATATATATAAGAATTGCTCGTTTAATGTAATAAGATTTTACATTTATTAGGTCATTTCCTTAGTGTTTTCCTGGCGGACCTGTGCTGTGATTAAGAGCTAATACACGTAAGTTACAACATATTATTTTGACTTTATTCATAAACCATTCCATTTGCAGCTTTCTCTGGTGAACTGCAGTTGCGGCCGAATTTGATTGTGTGCATCATCCTGCAGATATTTTGAAGTAAGTTGGAACCAGCTCTTTGTTATTTCGAAACCTAATGAACCATTTATTCGCAGATTTTGTGGACGATTCTGCTGTGCTGCGTTCCTGCTCCTGCTCCGCCCGTATTTTATAGTGTTGCGTTCCTGTTGCGCCTTTTCATTAGTGTATGCGTGGTGCTTTAGACACGTTGAAGTAAGTTGAAACCAGGTTTTTGTTTGTTAAAAACCTAAAAAACAATTTATTTGCAGATTTTTTGTATGCTTCTGCTGTGCTGCGTTCCTGTTCCACCAGTGTATTAGATTGCGGCGTTCCTGTTAATATACATATCAGCGTTTAAAGTACAAAACCGCGTAACTGACATTTGCTGCTAAAAATTGGATTTGCTCACACAAGTTCTTGGCTCAATCCTCATCCATTCTTCCTGAAATATACTAGCCAAAAATGTGATTGCTTTTTAAAAAAAGGTAACCATTTTGAAATATGAGTGTTTTTACTGTCTAGAAAATAATTTATGCAACCTCGCATATCTTGATACGCGGTTTTGAATTTTATTGATACACGGTTTTGTACTTTAAACGACGATATGTAGATGTATGTACATACATATCACATATATTGACTTAGATATGCATACACAATTAATGATGTGTACATAAATTTTTTTATATTGAAACTAGATACAGTCAGTCAATAAAGTTTAGGTACAGCGAATTTTTCACAATACAGGCAACTATTTTTCAAATATTTTATTTTTCGATAATTTTTTATAAAAATATGGTTAATTCTACAACAAAAACCCCAAAAATCAGAGTTCCTAACCTTGTGCAAAATTAAAGAAAATTCCGCAACATTTCATTCAAATATTGCACTTTTTATTTACGTTCCCTAGAAAAAAGTTGAGTATGCAGTTTTTTAGCCCATTCAATTTTAGTATAACAAAATGCAAGTTTGACGAAGCTAGGACTTACCATTTTTTTTGGTAAAAGAATTTTGGGAAAAGAATTTGGCTGCTATACTCAGATTTTTGAATAGTGCTTTTTTCTCGAGAACATGAATTGACCTAGTAAAACTATGTATGAGGCATTATTGGTATGGTCAGCTATCAAACCTGATATATGCGCACGAGAAGCCCATATGAAAGAGGGGGACAAAAGATCACACGTAAATGAATTCCTCCATTTGGCCTGTACAATATAAGGGAAACATTTCAAACTCATAAGGGATACTTTTCTTAGTGATGCGGCACATATAAGGAATTATATAAGCCATACTGTTCTAGCTGGGTATTCATCAGCTCAAAATTTTTAAACATATTATCATATTCCTGTGAATAAAAACACGCCTAATTTTATTATTTTAAGTATCTACAAATTTATGAGACTACAAAGCCATATATTCCTATACCTATTCTGATAATCGGAACGCTGTTGAGAAGGCATAAAATTTAGTACTTTTTCAACTAAAAGGCTTTTTTTCTTCCCGTTTTTCTTGTACTTGCAAAATACAATGTTGACCTAAGGTAGTTCGATTTCGAGCTGTCACAACGTACAACACCTTTCATTATTGCATCATGGTTCATTTATTGTAGCTGGTAGCTTGATTTCGGTGAAAATAGCATAATGCCAGCAAAAGTCAAATGCCTAACAAGCGACCAAAATCATTGAGTGAAACTACGATGATACAATAATTTTTAGAAGGTAGTTTCAGTTCTTCTTCTTATCAGGTTAGCTACCTGACAGAAAACATACTTTGTATTTTTTGTTGTACCAACTTTTTCAAAAAAAAAAAATACAGATTTTGACGTAGAGGAATTTTCTAATATTTTTAAATACGTTTGTTCATAAAAAATTAAGAAAAAATTAACTGCTGCTTCGATGGATATTGCAACACACGGAATAGATGTAAGGATGCAGCTTAAAGAGCAACCGCCACGGTTGCCACATTTGGTCACTTGCGACCAAAATAGGTAACTTTTTGAGAGCTTGGTAACTTGGTAACTTTTTTTTTATTTTGGTAACTTTTGGTAAGTTTGCCGTGTATAAAGTCAGACTAAAAAAGTTGGATTAATTTGATAAATTGTACTGTGGTTGTGTGTAGCGGTGACATCACTACTAGAAACAATTGCATTGATCAGGCAATACAGCGCTCTGCAAAGAAGAAAATTATCGCTGGGCAGTCTACTGGTTAATCTATCACAGTGTGGGGCGCCTGTCACACGTTCAATATTTATTGTGATATTTGAATCGTGATCCATATTGATGGATTTCAATGTGATGGATCGCGCGGAAATACTACGTATTCATTATTTATCGCGTCGGTATTTACATGTTTTTGTGTTGAGAGGTTTAAAGTCCAATAGATGAAGCCNATCCATTCTTCCTGAAATATACTAGCCAAAAATGTGATTGCTTTTTAAAAAAAGGTAACCATTTTGAAATATGAGTGTTTTTACTGTCTAGAAAATAATTTATGCAACCTCGCATATCTTGATACGCGGTTTTGAATTTTATTGATACACGGTTTTGTACTTTAAACGACGATATGTAGATGTATGTACATACATATCACATATATTGACTTAGATATGCATACACAATTAATGATGTGTACATAAATTTTTTTATATTGAAACTAGATACAGTCAGTCAATAAAGTTTAGGTACAGCGAATTTTTCACAATACAGGCAACTATTTTTCAAATATTTTATTTTTCGATAATTTTTTATAAAAATATGGTTAATTCTACAACAAAAACCCCAAAAATCAGAGTTCCTAACCTTGTGCAAAATTAAAGAAAATTCCGCAACATTTCATTCAAATATTGCACTTTTTATTTACGTTCCCTAGAAAAAAGTTGAGTATGCAGTTTTTTAGCCCATTCAATTTTAGTATAACAAAATGCAAGTTTGACGAAGCTAGGACTTACCATTTTTTTTGGTAAAAGAATTTTGGGAAAAGAATTTGGCTGCTATACTCAGATTTTTGAATAGTGCTTTTTTCTCGAGAACATGAATTGACCTAGTAAAACTATGTATGAGGCATTATTGGTATGGTCAGCTATCAAACCTGATATATGCGCACGAGAAGCCCATATGAAAGAGGGGGACAAAAGATCACACGTAAATGAATTCCTCCATTTGGCCTGTACAATATAAGGGAAACATTTCAAACTCATAAGGGATACTTTTCTTAGTGATGCGGCACATATAAGGAATTATATAAGCCATACTGTTCTAGCTGGGTATTCATCAGCTCAAAATTTTTAAACATATTATCATATTCCTGTGAATAAAAACACGCCTAATTTTATTATTTTAAGTATCTACAAATTTATGAGACTACAAAGCCATATATTCCTATACCTATTCTGATAATCGGAACGCTGTTGAGAAGGCATAAAATTTAGTACTTTTTCAACTAAAAGGCTTTTTTTCTTCCCGTTTTTCTTGTACTTGCAAAATACAATGTTGACCTAAGGTAGTTCGATTTCGAGCTGTCACAACGTACAACACCTTTCATTATTGCATCATGGTTCATTTATTGTAGCTGGTAGCTTGATTTCGGTGAAAATAGCATAATGCCAGCAAAAGTCAAATGCCTAACAAGCGACCAAAATCATTGAGTGAAACTACGATGATACAATAATTTTTAGAAGGTAGTTTCAGTTCTTCTTCTTATCAGGTTAGCTACCTGACAGAAAACATACTTTGTATTTTTTGTTGTACCAACTTTTTCAAAAAAAAAAATACAGATTTTGACGTAGAGGAATTTTCTAATATTTTTAAATACGTTTGTTCATAAAAAATTAAGAAAAAATTAACTGCTGCTTCGATGGATATTGCAACACACGGAATAGATGTAAGGATGCAGCTTAAAGAGCAACCGCCACGGTTGCCACATTTGGTCACTTGCGACCAAAATAGGTAACTTTTTGAGAGCTTGGTAACTTGGTAACTTTTTTTTTATTTTGGTAACTTTTGGTAAGTTTGCCGTGTATAAAGTCAGACTAAAAAAGTTGGATTAATTTGATAAATTGTACTGTGGTTGTGTGTAGCGGTGACATCACTACTAGAAACAATTGCATTGATCAGGCAATACAGCGCTCTGCAAAGAAGAAAATTATCGCTGGGCAGTCTACTGGTTAATCTATCACAGTGTGGGGCGCCTGTCACACGTTCAATATTTATTGTGATATTTGAATCGTGATCCATATTGATGGATTTCAATGTGATGGATCGCGCGGAAATACTACGTATTCATTATTTATCGCGTCGGTATTTACATGTTTTTGTGTTGAGAGGTTTAAAGTCCAATAGATGAAGCCTGGAAATCTTATCTTAATCCCAGCAAACACAGTTTCAAACGTTTGAGAAAAATGTATTTCTCAATTTGATATCAAATATTTTTCTCAAATGATTCTCAAATTGAAAACGAGGTTTAAATTTTACATTTGAAATTCATTTGAGGTTGATTTGACGAAAGATGTCAAGTATCAAACGTTATAAAAATGCGCAGTTAAATCAAAAAATGTACGAATAGAATTAAGATCAATTGAAAAAAAACCATGAATAGAAAAAAATTTCAAAGAGAAAGCCCACAAATAGTGGATTTGATGTTTGCGCGGATTGAAAAGGCTGCAGTCCATCAAGACGAATTTATTATAAATTACTTTATCTTAATTGTTTCTTTTGTTATGTACATACTAGAGCTCTTGTTAACAGTCGATTATCCGGTTAACAGTCGATTATCNTTTTTAAACATATTATCATATTCCTGTGAATAAAAACACGCCTAATTTTATTATTTTAAGTATCTACAAATTTATGAGACTACAAAGCCATATATTCCTATACCTATTCTGATAATCGGAACGCTGTTGAGAAGGCATAAAATTTAGTACTTTTTCAACTAAAAGGCTTTTTTTCTTCCCGTTTTTCTTGTACTTGCAAAATACAATGTTGACCTAAGGTAGTTCGATTTCGAGCTGTCACAACGTACAACACCTTTCATTATTGCATCATGGTTCATTTATTGTAGCTGGTAGCTTGATTTCGGTGAAAATAGCATAATGCCAGCAAAAGTCAAATGCCTAACAAGCGACCAAAATCATTGAGTGAAACTACGATGATACAATAATTTTTAGAAGGTAGTTTCAGTTCTTCTTCTTATCAGGTTAGCTACCTGACAGAAAACATACTTTGTATTTTTTGTTGTACCAACTTTTTCAAAAAAAAAAAATACAGATTTTGACGTAGAGGAATTTTCTAATATTTTTAAATACGTTTGTTCATAAAAAATTAAGAAAAAATTAACTGCTGCTTCGATGGATATTGCAACACACGGAATAGATGTAAGGATGCAGCTTAAAGAGCAACCGCCACGGTTGCCACATTTGGTCACTTGCGACCAAAATAGGTAACTTTTTGAGAGCTTGGTAACTTGGTAACTTTTTTTTTATTTTGGTAACTTTTGGTAAGTTTGCCGTGTATAAAGTCAGACTAAAAAAGTTGGATTAATTTGATAAATTGTACTGTGGTTGTGTGTAGCGGTGACATCACTACTAGAAACAATTGCATTGATCAGGCAATACAGCGCTCTGCAAAGAAGAAAATTATCGCTGGGCAGTCTACTGGTTAATCTATCACAGTGTGGGGCGCCTGTCACACGTTCAATATTTATTGTGATATTTGAATCGTGATCCATATTGATGGATTTCAATGTGATGGATCGCGCGGAAATACTACGTATTCATTATTTATCGCGTCGGTATTTACATGTTTTTGTGTTGAGAGGTTTAAAGTCCAATAGATGAAGCCTGGAAATCTTATCTTAATCCCAGCAAACACAGTTTCAAACGTTTGAGAAAAATGTATTTCTCAATTTGATATCAAATATTTTTCTCAAATGATTCTCAAATTGAAAACGAGGTTTAAATTTTACATTTGAAATTCATTTGAGGTTGATTTGACGAAAGATGTCAAGTATCAAACGTTATAAAAATGCGCAGTTAAATCAAAAAATGTACGAATAGAATTAAGATCAATTGAAAAAAAACCATGAATAGAAAAAAATTTCAAAGAGAAAGCCCACAAATAGTGGATTTGATGTTTGCGCGGATTGAAAAGGCTGCAGTCCATCAAGACGAATTTATTATAAATTACTTTATCTTAATTGTTTCTTTTGTTATGTACATACTAGAGCTCTTGTTAACAGTCGATTATCCGGTTAACAGTCGATTATCCGGTTAACCGATTATTCGAATAGTCGAGTAGCAACTTTTGCATTGACTGAAAATCGAATAGCAAGTATTCCATCGTTTCATAAACTTCGAATAGTTGTGAAATTGATTAACTGTCATTATTCGAATAGTGAAAAATGTTTACATACAAATTTTTCTCACTTCAAAAAAAAAATTTGCTTTATCCAAAATGAGTTTACGTAAGCGTAGCTGGGTGTGGAACTTCTTTTCTAATTCCGAAGGTGGAAAAGAAGTCAAGTGTACAATATGTGGACAAAATATGGCCTATAATAATTCGACAACGTCTTTGGCAACCCATTTGAAGGCCATTCATAAAAGGAACAAGGAGCAGGACCTGGAAATGTATGTTTATGTTAACGAACTAATAAGTGGTAATTTTCCATAGTTTATCCTCCCAAGGACCACAGATGTAGCCAATAGTGAATGTGCCGAACCAAGCCCGGCAAAAAATGTCAAGCGTAGAAGAAAAAACGAAGATGCCGAAACTATTTCAAACGAGCGCCAAGAGACCATTTCTCGTGCAATAGCACGATTAATTGCAACAAATATGGTACCCATTTTCTCTTGTTGCAACGCCTGGATTCCATGAGTTTATGAAGGTGATGGATGCACTTTGAATTTTGCTATAAGTCGCGTATTCATCTCCATCATAATTCATGCGGTACCACACCATTTTTGGTACTATAAATATTCAAAGAATATCAACCGCAAAACTTATGAAATATTGAAAGAAAACAACTATTCGAATAGTCGAATCTGTCAAGTAATCGAATGAAAACAACTAGTCGATTATGAACGGTTAGTCGAAAGTGAACGGTTAATCGATTAAAGGTATTCGATTATTTTTTGAAACAACTTTTTCTATTCGATTAACCGATTAATCGGTTAGTCGATTAACAAGAGCTCTAGTACATACATATGTACATCGCGAAGAAAAAATAAATATGAAATATACATTTCCTTTTATAAATTTTATTTCCACATTTGAAGTACATTTAATAAATAACCTTTGAATTTGATTTGAGAGTTAACCATATTCTCAAATGGAGATCAAACTCCCCTTTTTATTGAGAAAGCTGTAATTTTCAAATCAATATCAAATCATTTTCAAACGTTTGACATTTGATAAAGGCTTTGATTTCAAATCATTCTCAAATGTATATCAAACCTAATTGTTTGCTGGGAATGTTATTTTATTGAAAATCATCTATACGTGTTATTATATGTATGGTGATACCACATCTAATTTGTTCGATATGCAACGCGAAATGCCGAGCCGTGAATTGATATCACGAAATATGCCACAGCTTCAATACTTATTGGCAGATTTTTGATCCATATATAGAGGAAATGAAAAAAGGAGGTTTGAACAGCATTTTTTGCGGTGTATTTGGGCACTTTAGCGCTTCGGTATATGCACTTAAGTTGATTTTTTAAAGTAATTTTTGTTCTGAGGCTAAGATCCCGTTCAAAAGCCAACAGCTTAAAGCGCGTTTTTATGAAAAGTATATTTTTAAACGCGTGTGTTGCAAAAATATTTATGTGTTGTTTTTTGCCTCACAGATTTTTGTTATATTCTTCTTTATACACGTACGTATACAGAGATTGAATAAAAATGTATTTATGTATATACGTATGTAAATGTATCTAGTTATTTTATAAGGCTTGAGCGCCAGAGTAACTTAACTGACATTTCATAAAAAGTTGAGGTGCACCTTAAAATACATTACGAGAATCGAAACCTTAATAGCCCCAGGCACGCCCTTTTAGTTTTGTTACTACTATTACTATAATATGTATGTAATATCACGTAGGTGCAATGACTTTAGTAAAGGACCGCATTTATTTGTTATCCTTCTTTCTCATATTACTAAAAATTTTGTTGTAGATAGGCTCCTCTGGCCCTCATGGCCTCATATGTAAAATGAATTTGTTTAGTTTTCTTTTAATAAAACTATTTATTGTTTCCATGTCTTATTTATGGCAAATAAACGAGGTTTGTTTTTACAGTTTATTATATAACAAAACGTTGTTTTTTACTTGGTAACTTTAATAATTTATTTTTGAGCTATAGGCCGTATGTTAAACAAAACATTAAATGTTTTTCTGCTTTATTTACTTTTTAGTTTTATTTTGGTCGACATTTCGCCTTCAGTCTGAAGGCATCTTCAGGAACTATTTGCTTTGTCCAGTCGACTGTTTTGTGGGTCAACTGGACAAAGCTAATAGTTCCTGAAGATGCCTTCAGACTGAAGGCGAAATATCGACCAGAATAAAACTAAAAAGTAAATAAAGCAGAAAAACATTAAATGTTTTATTTAACATACGGCCTATAGGTAAAAAATAAATTATTAAATTATACTAAACGGCCAATAAGCAACACAATCATGGTAACTTTTAGGTAACTTTTTTTTTTGTAAATTCTGGGCAATCGTGGCCACCACACACCACAGAATTTATCGGCCGCCTATTTAAATAGTAGGGCTCACTTGAAATATGTACATGAAGATGTATGGAGGTGCGCACACTACACCAACTCAATCGCTCCGACCAATTAGTTGTGGTGCAATGGAAAGACTAGCAGCCCAACTATCTCGGCGGCCGAAAAAGTCCGTAATGTGCGATGGATCTAAAACAGTTTAAACAAGAAATATTGCCGTAAAATTTTCGTTGTTATGATTTTATGTGATTAGCAGTGACAAGAATGTATGTATTAATATACATATGTATATAAAAATGAAGTGATCAGTTATGAATTAAACAAATCTTTACATGTTCTGTTAAAAAATATCTAAAATAACAAGCTAAAATTCCCAAGTTCTATATCATAGCAGTGGCCACATTGCGTATTTGTCACAGACACCGTTTATGTCAAAAATTTTGAAGTGAAACTACCTTCTAAAAATTATTGTATCATGGAAACTACCTTCTTTTTTTGTATCATGGAAAAAAGGTTTTTTTTTCTTAACAGCGGTCGCCCCTCGGCAGGCAATGGCAAACCTCCGAATGTATTTCTGCCATGAAAAACAGCTTCTCATAAAAATACAATCGTCGTTCGGAGTCGGCGGAAAAGTGTAGGTCCCTCCCCTTTGTGTGACAACATCAAGGCGCGCGCCACAAATCGGAGGAAAAGCTCGGCTAAACACTAACATTAGGGACAAACTTTTTGAAATGTCAGTTAAGTTACTTTTCGTCCGATTCCAAGTAATTTTGGTATCGATACCTTTTAACCGAGTACTGAGTAGGTTTCGGAAGAAAGTACTTGTATCGAAACCCGATTAAGTGACAATTTTATTCCCGGACTTTTATTTTTTAATCTAATTATTATTGTGACTAGCTCAGAATTTTTGGCAGCTTACTCGCCAATTAAAAGAAAGTTTTACAAAGAAAGACTTATTATCATCTCATTATTATATCGCTAGCTTAAAGTGAAAAGTTGCTAAAAGTAATTAGTCTGTTCCAATAGCAGTCTGGTTTACAGGATTTAGTCAGAACTTACAGGAAGTCGTTCCTATTGACATAAAACCTTTAAGTGGGAACACTTTTGAGAGAGTAACTGAGCAACTGTTCCTAGTCAGAAGTTACAGGATTTAGTCCGGAGTTTTTTTTCCTGTAAGTTCATGAAAAGTGTCAAACGATCAGCTGATTTGCATGTGCAAACAAAAATAGAAAGCTGTGCCAGCAAAGAACCTTATATTTGTAAAAATATGGAAGGAAACAACGAAATATTAGAATATGTATAGATTTTAATAATTAGTTAGTGATATTTTAGCCAAATCAGTGTTGTACAAATGACATGTAAACAAACCGACTGACGTTTTTACAGGAAATCGTGCTTTTTGCGTTCCCGTGCACTTTTGCATCTGTTCTCCTTTTACTCTCACTTGAGAGTAAAATTGTAGTTTGACAGCTCCACAGGTTTTAGTCCGAAGTTCAAAGGAACAGACAAAATGTTTACATATAAATATAACCTCTACCAAAGCTCGTTTTTTAATCACACCGTCAGATTAGCTGCCAATTTTATGTGCTTGTTATTCTCACATCTCAAGGAAAAGTTAGTTCCTTCTCTTATATTAAGCAATTTAAATACATTTCAACTTAATATTTGTTTAAAAATACCTTTACAAACCTCTTTTCCTTGCTAGTGTCCATTTTTGTTCATTTTTTCATTGGGCATATCTCCCCTTCTTCGCAAATATCTTACTCTTACTAATATTATAAATGTGAAAGTTTGTATGTTTGGATGTTTGGGAAATCATCACGCGGAAACGACTGAACGGATATGCATGAAATTTTGTACACAGATAGCTTATGGCTCAGATTGGTTAATAGGCTATTTTTTTAAGAGTTGCCACCTGTTAAAAAGTTTAATTTATTTAATATACGGGAACGACTGAACAGATTTGCATGAAAATTTGCACACAGATAGCTTATGACCTAGATTGGAAAATAGGCTACTTTTCTTAAGAGTTGCCATCTGTTAGAAATGTTTGATCAAATTCTTCTTCTTCTTCTTAATTGGCGCTGTAACCGCCTAAGCGATTTTGGCCGAGTCCAAAACAGCACGCCAGTCATTTCTCTTCTGTGCTAACTGACGCCAATTGGAAATGCCAAGTGAAGCCAAGTCCTTCTCCACCTGGTCTTTCCAACGCAGAGGAGGCCTTCCTCTTCCTCTGTTACCAGCATCGCGGCCCGCGTTGAATATTTTCAGAGCAGAAGCGTTTCTGTCCATCCGAACGACATGGCCAAGCCAGCGGAGCCGCTGAATTTTAATTCGCTGCA
>NW_016157468.1:52168-61399 GCF_001687245.7 Rhagoletis zephyria
ATTAAATTAATACGCGGAAACGTCTGAACTGATTTGCATGAAATTTTGCAAGCAGATAGTTTATGACCTACAGTGGAAAATAGGCAAAATTTTTGGAAGAGTTGCCAGCTGTTAAAAAAGTTTAATTAAATTAATACGCGGAAACGACTGAACAGATTTGCACGAAATTTGGTACAGAGATAGCTTATGACTTACATACGTTGGAAAATAGGCTACTATTTTAGGAGTTGCCACCTATTAGAAAAGTTTAATTAAATTAATTCGCGGAAATTACTGAACTGATTTGCATGAAAGTTAGCACACAGATAGCTTATGACCTAAATTGGAAAATAGGCTACTCTTTTAAGAATTGCCACCTGTGTAAAATGAAATTTTGCTCACATGTGGCTTATAACCTGGATTGAAAAATAGGCTACTTCCGTAACCGGTTTCCCGATCAAAACGAAATTTGGTACCCTTACGGATTTCGCAAGGATGATCTTAGACTGAAAGTAATTCCGATAACTCAAGGCCCCTCCCATACAAATTAGAATTTTCATATTACATACATATCTCTGGAAGTATGGGAGAGAACTGGAACTTGGTATAGTGATATGCAGGGAACGGATTTTTAGGACCTAAAAACCTGTAAAAAAGGCAAAATAAAATAACGAAATAGGCTGGAAAAGGCAAAATAAAATAGCGAAAAAGGCAGGAAAAGGCACTAGGTATTGCAAAAAAGAAAAATAAGGCACTAAAAAAAGACAGAAAATACAAAGAACAATAAAAAATACATTTATTTTAGAAATGTTTATATTACAAGTAAAAAGAGAATAACTATGAACTAGTTTCATTGTATGAAAAATTTGTACTTTGAATCTTTGACTATTTTATCCTTTCGAGTTTCTAACTCATAAAACTTTAATCTGTATAGTTGTAGTAACATTGAACCACAAGATGCATTTTGGAGTTTTCTGGCAGCATTTTCATTCGATTTTCGCGAAGAAAAGCCTGGAATGTACTAAATGTGCGCTCGACGTAAGTTGATACAAGTGGAGCCCTATTTAAATATGGAACGATTGAAACGTTCATATTATCAGGAATAAGGGCGTTTTCCTCGCTCTTTACAATTTTATCCACACCCCTTATTGTCCCCAAGCCTACGTTAGCTGAGAAAACGGCTTTGAATTTTTCCAACACCAATTTGGCAAGAGGTCCCTGCGCCTCTATAAGCCGCATGAGCATGTGTATATTTTTTAATCTTAAAAAAAAAATATAAATGCTATAATCGCTTTTTTAAAGGTAGAAAAGGTAAAAAAAGGCAAATATCTTAAAAAAAGGCAAAAAAGGCAAATACCTTAAAAAGGCAAAAAAATGCAACATCAAATGTGTATATATGGAATCAGGGAAAGCTAAGTCGTGGACATTCTTAATCGAATATACTCTATCTCTTTGGCAGAAAAAAAGGCAATTTCCATAAAATCCGTTCCCTGGTGATATGTATGTGAAATCAATGTTTGCATTAATCGATTGATTTTTTAATCAATTATTTAATTCGATTAAATTCAATCAGATTGCAGTTAATCATGATTAATTTTAATCTGACTAAATAGTTAATCGTAACCGCGATATAAAAAATTATAATTTTTAATCATTAACTCTTAATTTGATTAAGTGGGATTGGTTTTAATTAATTTATGCTGGAATTTTCCTGTGCACACAAAGCAAGTTAATCCGGTATGGCTAAGTCGGGTTTCCTCATCAATCAGAGCAATTTGGTGTGCATTTTCATTAAGATCTATACCAACAAACGTTTTACAAACCAGGTTTGTAAAAGTTTCCAGTTTATGTATTACTAATAACAATAATTATAATTTTTTTATATTATGTGCTTTTTATAAGCGTAAAACACAAAATAATTACTATAACTGGTGTTTGGTTTCAAATTTGGACAAACTAATCAGATTTTATTTTAAATTGGATTAACGATTAATGATTAAAATTAATTAACCGTAATCGCAGCCAGCGATTAACGATTAAAAAAATTTAATCATTAATCGTACGGCTAATTAATTTTGATCGTCAAACGCGATTAACATTCTAATCGTTAATCAGTTTAACATTTTGCCAACACTGTGTGAAATCAGATTCATACTCACGGAGAAAAATTGACGTTTTTGGAAAAGAGGCGTAGCACCTCCCTTACTGACTGAAAGTTTCATATTGCATATCTCTTCAAATGTTTGGGGTAAAGTACTCGAGCTTGGTATGGCAATACATGCCGTCGATGTTTTTGCAAAACTGCCCATCGTCCAATTGCAAAACCGCCTATCTTACGGCGCTCAAATTTTACAGGAGAGCGAAAAAACGGTTTTTCTTTGAAGGCATTGCATTGAGAGGCGCTATTTTCTCTAGCAATTATTTTACAAATCTGTTGTTTTAATAACGATTTTACGACTTTTATGCATAAATCTCCATACCTGGAGTTCAGGGTTACCAAATCTAATTTTTACCACAACGGCGATTTAGGCGGTTTTGCAAAAACATCGACGATATGTATGTAACTAATACCATACTCATGGAGAAAAATGAGAGTTATTGGAAAATGTGGTGTGGCAACTTCCATGCAAATTGATTTATCTATGCTGAATATCTCTGGAGGTATTTATTGCAGAGGATTGGAACTTGGCACCGAGATGTGTATACAAAATTAATTCCATACTCATGGAGAAAATTTTGCGTTATTCGAAAATGGCGCATGGTACCTGCCGTACAAATTTACTGTTTTATACTGCATATCTCTAGAGGTGTTCATGGTAGAGTACTGGGACTTGGTACTGGGGTATGTAAAATCAATTCCAATTCATGGAAGAAGATTAGGGTTATAAGAAAAAGGGGCGTGGCACTTCCTGTACAAATTTACTTTTTCTTGCCACATATCCCTGGAAGTGTTTGTGGAAGAATACTGGAACTTGGTATGGAGTTGTGTATACAAAATGCATCAATTGCTCATGGAAAAAATGTGCGTTATTAAAAAAGGAGGCATGTCGCCTCACATACATACTAAAAATTGCTTAATACATATCTCTGGAAGAATAGAAAATCTCTGGAAGTATTTTAAATTTTTTATGGAGATTTATTTTATAGTGCCGTACTGACGAAAAAATTTCATTTAATGGAAAGGGAAGAGCAGGGTTCGGCCTTATAAGGTAAAGCTGTCATGATGCATACACACCTCTTGAGGCATTTGCTACAGTAATGAGGAGTGGTATTTTATCAAGGCCAGGTTACTGTATTTGAGTAGGGAATATTAGAACCCGCCGTGGCACCTCCTAAAAGATTACACGTTCACGTGGGGTATTCCTGTAACCATTTTAAGGTAAATTTAGAGGGATTGATATCATTCGTATACCTAGCGCGCAGACGAGATTTTATAATTTCATAGTTTTAAACGGCCTAAATACCTTAACTCGCTTAAAAAATAACGAGCTATAACAAAATGGGCACAGAAATAAAATATAACATCATTAAATTATTTTTCATATTTGTATAAAAACGTGGGGTGCAACCCGCGGGTATAAGCTAGTAATCCATAAAACTAGGTTGGACACCGAAAAGTTAGTGGTTTATCTGTTGAAAAGTGTTATAATACAGATGACTTGTATCAATTAATTAAATTGTATGAAATAAATTATAAAATAATTGTTTTAGATCTCAATCGCTTTCTCTTTGTACAAAATAAATATTTATGTATAACAAATAAAATACGTACATAAAAAAGAAGCAAATTCTGTTAACGAAATTCTGGGGACCTTTTAAAAAACAACTTATTGGACTTTACACTTTTTTCTTGTGTTTTAGAGGTCATCCGAGTAAAACATGTTTTAAAACTTAAAGTTTTTCTTAAAAAGATAAAGTACCTTTCGTGTAAAATCAAAAATGTTAGTCACATAAGTTATTTTGACAAAAATTCATAGATACGTGATAGAGACAAGTATCGATATAAGTAGGTATCGATACTTTTAGCACGTTACTTAGTAGGTATCGATACCTTCTTTCGATGCTCGTTAGCAGATCTTTCAATTAATCTTTCGAAATACAGAAGAGCTTACAAGCAGAGAAAAATGCATACATTTTTAAACGCATTAACGGTACTTTAAGCAATAATACTAATTAGAGGATAAAATTAATGCATTAATTTTTGAAATTCAATGCAAATAAACATTTCAATGCATTAATCTGAAAAATATAATGCTAATGAAATTTATTTTCATTAAAATATCCAAACTAATGCTAATGCATAAATTTTAATGCGTTAAAGTCTTTAGTAATTTTGCTCGTTTGCATTATTAAAAACCTTTAAATTTTGGAAGGACTTCGAATAATTACTAATATTTTGTTCAGTTTCATTCTAATATGTTTGTTTGTAGAAAAAGTCCTGTAAACATTGTTGGATGTTTTATGAAAATATAAACAATGTGCTTGCAATTCAGAGTGCTTTTGTAGATTTTTATGTAGATTGTTGATGCATAACGATTATATTAAGGGCAAAAAACGGACAGATAGCCAATTTAGCAGCACATGTACACGACTTAAGGCCTATTCTGATCTAAATCAATCAACAAACCGTTTTTTAGTTCCTTTTGACAATGTGTTTTTACCTATTTGACGACAAATTCCATTGACTGACACAGTAAAAACCAGCCTTAACTTCCGCCACTTTCTTTTTTGACCTCAAAATTCTACCCTCAACGTCAGCAAAAAATTTGTACTTCAAAATAAAATTAGTTAATGGGTTTTTAATGCTTAATGTATTTTTCACAACTCTGCTTTCAAGATAGTTGCCGGAATAAACAATTGTCATACGAAATACAGATGCCAGAATTGACCTGTTAGCAGTATTGTTTGTCTTTTAGTAAACAGTTTCAATTTACAAAAATAGTTTCCTTTTCAAAACAATAAAATTAAATTAAAAAAGCAAAAAATTAAATAAAGTAAGTTTCTAAAAATTTAATCAGAAAAAATAATAGATAAAAAAAGGAAAAAGAAAATGTTCTTGCAAGAGGACTCGAACTTGGTTCTCTCGAATGGCAACCCAGTGTTCTACTCACTCAGCCATTGCGACTGTTGAAGCAGCGCGATCAAAATAATATAAATACTTATTTTTATATTTGATTTCAAACTGAAAGAAAACATACTTACATTTTTCATTAACTAATGAACCCTTACCTTTTAACTCTGAGAGGAAACAGATTTAACGATCATTACTTAAGTGCCGGTTAGAGCTAATTTAATGAACGTTTCTGAGTGCGGCTGTATGACCTATTTACAGGTCTATTCTGCGCTGGTAATACAAAGTTTGTAACCGGTAAATAAAGTTCCTGTCAAGTTTTAAACACTTCTCGCATTCTGTGTACTCTTGTAACCGGTTAATTTTGTTACCATCTCATAAGCTGGTAGCAAAGTATTGCCCCGTGAAATATGCAATGCCAGAATTTCCACAATTCTTCATAGCTGATTTGCTTAATATTTAACTGCATGACCAGCGTACCTAGAATCGCAGTGACAAGAACTGGTTACATTTTTTGGTAATAAAATTTTCCGGTTACAAAATCTTCGGTAACGTGCAGAATAGACCTGTTAATCACACAATAGAGAGGTAAAAATGTCTCAGCTAGGCGGCCAAACACTTAAACTTAATTTTGATCTCTAGATTACGAAACCGTTTTCATATCGCGTCAAGTTTTTAAGATATTTAATGTGGATATTTTATGAAAAAAATCAAATTTTATGAAAAAAAATCAAATTAATCAAAATTTTGTTCACTTGTAATAAAGGCTTTCTTTTACGAAAAATTCAAGCTACTAACGAAGAAAATCAGTGGATAAATAAAATAATGATGAATAGGCAAATAATAAATTATAGTTTTAAAAACTAAACCTCCCTATTATAATTGCCATTCGTACTGTCATCAGGTATATAAATTGAGAATAGGAATCGCTGCATCTTTTAGGCGCATCAATCTTACATAGTTACATCCCGAGCTAATAAAAGGAAGGTAAAAATGAGAAATTACAATGGTCGTCCAGTATAACGAATGCATACATATATAACGAACGCTCCAAATAACGAATGCCTTTTTTAAATGTATTGATTACTCAAAATAACGAACGGTTGAAAAAAGGAGTATTCTATATAACGAACGCTTGTTTACTTTGTGTGCTTGAATGACATAATTTTGCATGACTTTTGCGTCCTTGGAATTACCATCAGTTAATAAATAATATAAAAAAAAAAACTTTTTAATACACAACGCTTTTATAAATGGACTAAAAAGTAGAAAATAATATTTCTCAGTCCCATGGAATTTTTTTTTGATAACTTTTGATTTTGAAATTTTAGCAAAAGTCATTATAAACCATTTATGAGATTGAAAACGAAAAACGTGGAGCGCATGCAATACAAAGCATTAGATTTAATTGACAATAGTCAAACTACATAACATAGACCTAAAATTTCTACAGAGAAGGTACAAATTTGAGACCGATTTTAAGCGGTCATTATTCATATATCCTCATTCAAACATATATATTACCCTTCATATCAATTTAGGTCAAATACATGCGCCCCACGCTTTTCATTTTCAATCTCATAAATGTTTTATAATGACCAGGGAACGGATTTTTAGGACCTAAAAACCTATAAAAAAGGCAAAATAAAGTAACGAAATAGGCTGGAAAAGGCAAAATAAAATATCGAAAAAGGCAGGAAAAGGAACTAGGTATTGCAAAAAAGGTAAAAAAAGGCAAAATAAAATAGCGAAAAAGGCAGGAAAAGGCAAAAAAAAGGTATTGCAAAAAAGCAAAATAAGGCACTAATAAAGACAGAAAATACGAAGAACAATCAAAAAATATATTTATTTTAGAAATGCTTATATTACAAGTAAAAAGAGAAAAACTATGAACTAGTTTCATTATATGAAAAATTTGTACTTTAAGGGCCGGTTACTCAATGTCTGGTTAACGCTAATCTCCCGTTAAACATAGTTATCGACGTTATCCTGTTGTATGCATGGGGTTTGTTTCCTAATAAATTTTTGTTAAACTATTATTTCCTCGCTTCACAAAAAATATTCATTCATTAATTAGCATCTAGCAGATGAATATAAGTATATACATATGTACCCTCTAATTTTATTTGTTTTTATTTATTTTTTCTACATTTTTTTGAAGGTCAGTTAGAGGTCGCGACCTGTCGATTTAGGTCAGAAAATACGATTTTATAGATTTATGAGTTTTTGAATGACTATTTTTAATTCGATTTCAAAGATCGAATATGATCTGAGAAAAGCATATATATGGAGGTGTGGTACTATCCAAAATTAAATATATTTTTTAATACACTGATAGCTCATTTATTGCAATCGCATAAAAATTGTCGAAGTAAGGCGACTTTTCTTAAATACGGCTTTGAATTTATATTGTGTATGTACCGGAATTTCAGATTTTCTGAGCAGTGGGGCTAAGGAAATCATCAATATTTATTAAAAATTAATATATACAATCGCTCTTTAGCAAAAAGGTGTTTTTTCAAGAAATTTTAGGCGCTGCCACCCCCCACTTATATATAAATAAATAAAATAAATAAATATATGTGTATCTCAAAAACTACTCGACCGATTTAATGAACACATTGCACTAGGCTTCTTAAGCGCCATATTGAAAATTTTTGAAATCGGACAAAACCCATGGGCTCCACCAACGTAACGGTAATTTCCAAACAATCAAAGCTAGCTATATTTTAGGAGTAGGTTTTGTCCGATTTGAAAAATATTCAAGACGGTACTTGAGGAGGCTAAGCACAATGTGTGTACCAAATTTGGTCGAGATCGGATAAGTACTTTTTGAGGTACGCATATAAAGTATGTGGGCGGTACCACCACCATTTTCCTAAAATTTCTTGAGAAACCACTTTTCTGCTAAAGGGCGATTGTATAGAATAATTTTTAATATTGATTGATGAATTCCTCAGCCACAGTCCTCCATTCCGGTACATTCACACATATAAATTCAAGGTCGTATTTAAGAAAATTCGCCTAACTTCGACAATTTTTATGCGATTGCAATAAATGAGCGGCTGCAGTGGTGTAGAGGTAAGCAGTACGCGCTTCCACTCCGCAGGGCCTGGGTTCAAGTCCTGGTCAAAGCAACATCGTAAAAAGAAGTTTAGAAAACAGGTTTTTTCTTCACAGCGGTCGCCCCTCGGCAGGCAATGGCAAACCTCCGAGTGTATTTCTGCCATGAAAAACAGCTTCTCATAAAAATACAATCGCCGTTCGGAGTCGGCGTAAAACTGTACGTCCCTCTCCTTTGTGTGACAACATCTAGGCGAACGCCACAAATCGGAGGAGAAGCTCGGCCAAACACTAACATACATATGCGTAAATGAGCTATCAGCAGGGACCATAGCCGTTATAAATTTTATTATAAAAATCAATAAAAATAAATGAGTTTTAATTTTTGCACAAAACATAACGATTATTTTTGAGTTTTATTTTTTACTCAGAAAATAATCGTTATATTTTGAGTTTTATTTTTTGCTCGGAAATTAATCGTTACGTTTTAAGTTTATTTTTTACTCGGAAAATAATCGTTGTTTTAAGTTTTATTTTTTGCTCGGAAAATAATCGTTACGTTTTAAGTTTTATTATTTGCACGGAAAATAATGATTACGTTTTAAGTTTTATTTTTTGCTAGGAAAATAATGGTTACGTTTTAAGTTTTTTTTTTTTTGCTCGGAAAATAATCGTTACGTTTTAAGTTTTATTTTTTGCTCGGAAAATAATGTTTACGTTTAAAGCTTTAATGTTTGCTCGGAAACTGATCGCTGCGTTTTAAATTTTATTTTTTGCTCAGAAAATAATGGTTACGTTTGAAGTTTTATTTTTTGCTCGGAAAATAATCGTTACGTTTTAAGTTTTATTATTTGCTCGGAAAATAATGATTACGTTTTAAGTTTTATTTTTTTCTCGGAAAATAATGTTTACGTTTTAAGTTTTAATTTTTGCTCGGAAAATGATCGTTGCGTTTTAATTTTTATTTTTTGCTCAGAAAATAATGGTTACGTTTTAAGTTTTATTTTTTGCTCGGAAAATAATCGTTGCGTTTTAAGTTTTATTTTTTGCTCGAAAATTAATCGTTACGCTTAAAGCTTTATTTTTTGCTCGGAAAATAATCGTTACGTTTTAAGTTT
>NW_016157468.1:61522-67528 GCF_001687245.7 Rhagoletis zephyria
GTTACGTTTTAAGTTTTATTTTTTGCTCGGAAAATAATGGATAAGTTTTAAGTTTTATTTTTTGCTCGAAAAATAATCGTCACGCTTAAAGCTTTATTTTTTGCTCGGAAAATAATGGTTACGTTTCAAGTTTTATTTTTTGCTCGGATAATAATCGTTACGTTTTAAGTTTTATTTTTTGCTCGGAAAATAATCGTTACGTTTTAAGTTTTATTTTTTGCTCGGAAAATAATCGTTACGTTTTAAGTTTTATTTTTTGCTCGGAAAATAATCGTTACGTTTTAAGTTTTATTTTTTGCTCGGAAAATAATCGTTACGTTTTAAGTTTTATTTTTTGCTCGGAAAATAATCGTTACGTTTTAAGTTTTATTTTTTGCTCGGAAAATAATCGTTACGTTTTAAGTTTTATTTTTTGCTCGGAAAATAATCGTTACGTTTTAAGTTTTATTTTTTGCTCGGAAAATAATCGTTACGTTTTAAGTTTTATTTTTTGCTCGGAAAATAATCGTTACGTTTTAAGTTTTATTTTTTGCTCGGAAAATAATCGTTACGTTTTAAGTTTTATTTTTTGCTCGGAAAATAATCGTTACGTTTTAAGTTTTATTTTTTGCTCGGAAAATAATCGTTACGTTTTAAGTTTTATTTTTTGCTCGGAAAATAATGGTTACGTTTTAAGTTTTATTTTTTGCTCGGAAAATAATCGTTACGTTTTAAGTTTTATTTTTTGCTCGGAAAATAAATGTTACGTTTTAAGTTTAATTTTTTGCTCGGAAAAGAATGGTTACGTTTTAACTTTTATTTTTGCTCGGAAAATAATGTTTACGTTTTAAGTTTTATTTTTTTGCTCGGAAAATAATGGTTATGTTTTCAGTTTTATTTTTTGCTCGGAAAATAATGGTTACGTTTAATCGTTACGTCTTAAGTTTAACTTTTTGCTCGGAAAATAATAGTTACGTTTTAAGTTTTATTTTTTGCTCGGAACATAATGGTTACGTTTTAAGTTTTGTTTTTTGATCGGAAAATAATGGTTACGTTTTAAGTTTTACTTTTTGCTCGGAAAATGATCGTTACGTTTTAAGTTTAACTTTTTGCTCGGAAAATAATAGTTACGTTTTAAGTTTTATTTTTTGCTCGGAAAATAATGGTTACGTTTTAAGTTTTTTTTTTTATCGGAAAATAATGGTTACGTTTTAAGTTTTACTTTTTGCTCGGAAAATAATTGTTACGTCTTAAGTTTAATTTTTTGCTCGGAAAATAATGGTTACGTTTTAAGTTTTACTTTTTGCTCGGAAAATAATTGTTACGTCTTAAGTTTAATTTTTTGCTCGGAAAATAATGGTTACGTTTTAAGTTTTACTTTTTGCTCGGAAAATAATTGTTACGTCTTAAGTTTAATTTTTTGCTCGGAAAATAATGGTTACGTTTTAAGTTTTACTTTTTGCTCGGAAAATAATTGTTACGTCTTAAGTTTAATTTTTTGCTCGGAAAATAATGGTTACGTTTTAAGTTTTATTTTCTGCTCAGAAAATAAAACCTAATTTTTACGTATGCATATGCGCATGCGTGAATAGACAGGGGGCGGCTGCATTGTATATAATGCATAGTTTTAACGACACTTTGGAGTGGGTAATGAAAATACAGAGAGCAAGATACAAGGGCAACGACGAAACCACAGACACAAACCACCTATATTAAAGGATCAAGCCAATGATAAACATGAAGGACAGGACAAAGTTAAAGATAAACAAAAAGACAAGGATAAAGATAATGATGAAGATGAAGATGAAGATTCCTTTAATTAAAATTTAATTACATTAATTACCTCCTATACGTAGTTAATTTATAAAGCCTTTTCAAAACCATTTCGATTGATACCCATATTTAATAATTGATTTAACTTTTCATTTAATTTAAGGTTAATTTCTTAACAGATGGCAACTTTTTTCGAAAAAGTAAAACCTTCTTGAACATCATCACTTTAAGCCCTTTAATTTGGTACCCCACTTTTGAAAATTGAACGGACGGTGCGGATCTGAGGGAATTGCATAGTAAATAACTTGAGTTTAATTATTTAACAGGTGGCAACTCCTTTCGAAAAAATAAAACCAGTTTGCACATCTACAGGCCAACCGCTTTAATTTGGCACCCCATTTTTGAAAATCGAGCGAACAGTGCAAATCTTTTAAGGTGCACAAAAAATGCCTTCGCGTATTATATACATATATAGATTATATCTATTTTAATTACCCCATTGCCTTAATTCAAATAGAATCTGATTATTTAAACAGGTGGCAACCCTCCTAAACGCAGTTAAGAAATAAAGTATTTTCAAAACTACTGCGATTGGTACCCAAATGGTAAATATTGATTTAACTATTTAAATAATTTGAATTTAATTTTTAAACAGGTGGCAGCCCTCTTCAAATACTTTAAAAATACTCTAAACGTTCAAGCTAAAGCTCTCTTAAGATTCATTCGCTTGACGTCCATATTTTTATCTTCATATAAATTAGACTTTTCAAACAGGTGGCAACCCTTCTCAAAATGTTTACAAACTACTATGTACTTAAACTTTATCGTCTGGCACCCATACATATTTCTATTACCTAATTCCCTTAATTCAAATTGAATTTGATTTTTTTAACAGGTGGCAACCCTCATAAAGTTAAGTTAAGAAACAAAGAGTTTCAATATTATTTCCATTTACGCCCATTTTGTAATAATTGGTTTAGCTCTTTAAATAATATGAACTTAATGTTTTAAAAGGTGGCAACTCTTTTCGAAAAGGTTTAACCTTATTGCACACCTACATCTAGAGCCCTTTGATTTGGCACCTCACTTTTGAAAATCGAACGAACGGTGTGGATCTGATGGCATTGATTATTAAATTATTTGAATACAATTTTTTATCAGGTGGCAACTCGGGCGAACGGTACAGATCTTCTACGCTGCACAAAAAATCCCTTCGCGTATTATATATCACATAAAGCACCTCTTAGAGGTAAAATTTTCGAGTGACGAAAGCTGAACTAGAAACACAAAATTTATGATATCATGATATCAATTTCGTGACGAAAATTATACGCATTTTTTAACTGCCTTGGAAACGTAGGGAAAATCTTTTTTATTCATACGAATCGTTGCATAAGTTCCAAGGCGTATTAACAAGGTGGTGTTGGCCGTATATAAGTAAAAAATTACACTAACAAATTATACGCTGATGTCCATACTGTCATTGGTATGAGTTACAACAAACACATCATTTTGACGTAATGGCCTCCACGGCGAAAAACTCAGCTGTCGCCCCAACACCACCTTGTTTAATACACCTTGATAAGTTCTGTTTTTTATTTTGTGTTTCTAGCAGTAAACGCAACGTTCCGAATAAATAAAAAAAGATTTTCCGTACGTTTCAAAGGCAGTTAAAAAATGCGTATAATTTTCGTTACGAAATGGATATCATAAATTTTGTGTTTCTAGTTCAGCTTTCGTCACTCGAAAATTTTACCTCAAAGAGGTGTTTTATTTAATATCAATTATTTTGGGGTAGCAAATTTAAAATCGACCAAAATACAAACAATAATCAAAATGTTTTATTTTTCTCAAATAAATTGCTAAAAATATTATCTAAATCTAAATTATGTATTCAAATCGATGTGTCCATTGAAAAACATAATTTTTCGAATACGAAATAAAGCGAAAGAGAATGATGATATCCTTTGTATTCGAAAAAATTACTGATTAAAAATATAAGAAATGATAAAAACTTATCAACTTGGTACCAACTTTGGATACAATAAACAACTATACTCGTCTGATAGTCTCGTAGTGCTCTTTTTAAGAAGTTTAACTTCTATCACGTGTACGATGTTGCACTCGTGCTACTAAACTAATGCTTTTTTCTCAAGTAGTTTTCCTCAGGGGCAATTTATACATATGTATGTAAGTAGTAGCGGCACATTGGGTGAACTAAATTCATTCATACATACATATTTATGTACAACTATAGGTAATATTGTACGCGTCTTCCCAGGTAGGTTAAGTGCTCTAAAATACACACAAATTGTGGTTTCCAAGACATTTACGAAGTGATTAGCACAGCTGCATCCTTCAACTTGTAAACTCACGGAAAATTCTCCGATTTTCAGGGAATTTCGGTTTAAGTGGCAATCGGGGAATGGGCAATTTTTTTCGGGGAACTAGGTAAGTTATTTTTATATCTTAAAATAACCAAATTAGACGGATATGTTAATTTTTAACCATTTGACCCTTTTTGGAGCGACATTTTTTCAATTTAAATCGCCATATCTCCACAACAAGAGTTTTCCCAGATATAAGCTGTACACCAGATGAAAGCTAAGGTTTTGGGCTAGATTTGTGGAAACCTAGAATAAAATCGACTGACCGGTTTTTGAGAAAATGCCCGAGTTGTATATTTTCAGCAGCCCGATTTTTAGTTTTCGGGCGATAACGTTATGATATATTTATATTTTATAAACACAAAAGATAGCATTAGATAGCTTATTTAAAGACCCTTCTACTGATATCAATGACATGGACTGAGTAGAGCGGCCTCAGAGGTAGTTTAAAAAATTGCCTTTTATCGAATTTCAGGCAGCAGCCACGCCCACAAAGGCATACGAATCAAGACATCCTGGAACAAAACCTTCTCAGTTTTTTTTGTATTTTAATTCCTGAAAGTTTGAAAAAAATTAAATGAAAGTACGTACAGACGCCACATACATACCAAAGCATCTCTAATCATAATCATTTAATTTTTAAGAATCCGGTTAATCGTTTATGAAGCTTGAATACATTTTCTGAACACACTCTGCAAGATCTTTCCAACGATATCTCAAAGATGTCGATTGAACGTCTGGAAAAAAACTTCCAAATCTCGTGTATATATAAGCGAGTAATTTCAGCATGCTACTGTGGCTGCTTTCGTCACTCGCGCGCACTGCCGTTCGCTGTGCTATAGAACAAATAAAACACCTCTTTGAGGTAAAATTTTCGAGTAACGAAAGCTGAACTGGAAACACAAAATTTATGATATCAATTTCGTGACGAAAATTATACGCATTTTTTAACTGACTGGGAAACGTAGGGAAAATCTTTTTTATTCATACGAATCGTTGCAAAAGTTCTGTTTTCTGTTTTGTGTTTCTAGCTTAGAGTTTCTGAAAAGGAAAAAAAAAGTTCTGCAAAATTACGTCAAAAAAACACTTTTTTCGAAAAAGTCGAAAATGTTAAAATTTTGAAAAAAAAATAAAAATTAAACCTGTTCTGAGTAGCTTTTCAATAGTTCTAGAGTTCCTGAGAAGGAGAAAGAAAGTTCTGCAAAATTACGCCGAAAAAACACTTTTTTCGAAAAATCAAAAAAGATAAATTTTTTAAAAAAATAAAAAATTTAATCTGTTCTGAGTAGCTCTTCAATAGTTCTAGAGTTCCTGAGAAGGAGAAAGAAAGTTCTACAAAATTACGCCGAAAAAACACTTTTTTCGAAAAAGTCGAAAAAGTAAAATTTTTGAAAAAAATTAAAAATTAAATCTGTTTTGAGTAGCTTTTCAATAGTTCTAGAGTTCCTGAGAAGAAGAAAGTTCTGCAAAATTAAGCAGAACAAAATTTTTTTCCAAAAAGTGGAAAATGTAAAATTTTTGAAAAAACTAAAATATTAAATCTGTTCTGAGTAGCTTTTCAACAGTTCTAGAGTTCCTGAAAAGGAGAAAGTTCTGCAAAATTACGTCGAAAAAAACATTTTTTTCCAAAAAGTGGAAAATATAAAATTTTTTAAAAAAATAAAAAATTTAATCTGTTCTGAGTAGCTCTTCAGTAGTTCTAGAGTTCCTGAGAAGGAGAAAGAAAGTTCTGCAAAATTACGTCGAAAAAAACATTTTTTTCCAAAAAGTGGAAAATATAAAATTTTTTAAAAAAATAAAAAATTTAATCTGTTCTGAGTAGCTCTTCAGTAGTTCTAGAGTTCCTGAGAAGGAGAAAGAAAGTTCT
>NW_016157468.1:68305-80368 GCF_001687245.7 Rhagoletis zephyria
TTTTCGGGGAACTGGGTATGTTATTTTTATATCTTAAAGTAACCAAATTAGACGGATATGTTAATTTTTAGCCATTTGACCCTTTTTGGAGCGACATTTTTTCAATTTGAATAGCAATATCTCCACAACAAGAGTTTCCCCAGATATAAGCTATATACCAGATGAAAGCTAAGGCTTTGGGCTAGACTTTTGGAAACTTAGAATAAAATCGACTGACCAGTTTTTGAGAAAATGCCCGAAATGTATATTTTCAGCAGCCCGATTTTTAGTTTTCAGGCGATAACGTTATGACATATTTATATTTTATAAACACAGAAGATAGCGTTAGATAGCTTGTTTGAAGACCCCTCTACTGATATCCACGTCAATGACATGGATTGAGTAGTGCGGCCTAAGTGGTAGTTTATAAAATTGCCATTTTCGAATTTCAGGCAGCAGCCACGCCCACAAAGGCATACGAATCAAGACATCATGGTCAAAACCTTCTCAGTTTTTTTGTACTTTACTGAAAGTTTGATAAAAATTAAATGAAAGTACGTACAGACGCCACATACATACCAAAGCATCTCTAATCATAATCATTTAATTTTTAAGAATCCGGTTAATCGTTTATGAAGCTTGAATACATTTTCTGAACACACTCTGCAAGATCTTTCCAACGATATCTCAAAGATGTCGATTGAACGTCTGGAAAAAAACTTCCAAATCTCGTGTATATATAAGCGAGTAATTTCAGCATGCTACTGTGGCTGCTTTCGTCACTCGCGCGCACTGCCGTGCGCTGTGGTTTAATTCTTATGCACGTAGCATTTTTCTTTCAGTGTGATTTTTTGAGTTGAAATTTCAAAGATAATCGTTATTTGCGGTCCCTGGCTATCAGTTTATTAAAAAAGATATTTAATTTTGGATAGTAGTACATATTTTGAAATTGTGGAAATTATGGATGGGCAAAATTTAAAAAATTAAGAGAAATATGGGTTTTTAATTTACCCTATAAAAAATCCCAACAAGCCAAGTCCGACAATAGATTATTATATATCATTTTAAAGGCCTATTATCGTCTTCTCAGATCATATTCGATCTTTGAAATCGAATTGAAAATAGTCATTCAAAAACTCATAAATCTACAAAATCATATTTTCGGACGTAAATCGACAGGTTGCAACCTATAAATGACCTTTAAAAAATCTATAAAAATAGGCAATATATTTACCATAAAAACGAATAAAATTTGGGTGTTGGGTCTTGAAATTTCCAAAAAAGGCATTTTCGATGGGCACCCTAATATACATACATATATATGTATGTATGTATAGCATTGGTATTTTACGTCTACGTTTACACAAATATATGGAATTATATCAAACTATAGTTGACAAATTTGGAATATAATAAATATTTATTATTTATTAACAATAATGCAGTTTTTCCATTATTTTTAAGATTCAATGATTTTAAATTTTGTTCCGGCCGCATAAACTTGTCGTAGAGTATCTGAACGAATCTTCATTACCAACGGATTCAATGAAGGCTCTGTACGAATATTGAATTTACGTTCGTAGCCTTCGGATTCTGTGATAGCACTTTCGTAGATTTCACGAAAATCGAAGCTACGATGGATTCTGTGATAGCCCAGAATATGTCGTGTGCATGACGTATGAGTAACATTTTCAGCCATTTTGAATTTTGAAATATAATATCAATTTCGTAATCAGTGACCCTGAAAACTGCTGGATTCCAATTTTCATAATAATTTTTTTTTTTAATTCGTCCGTCATTTTGAATCTCGAAGATTTAATATGATATTCGTAACCAGTGACCTCGAATACTAATATGCACGAAGTTTAAGGGATTATTGAAATCAGTCAAATACACGTGGGATTAGCCTGAGGGACAGTACTAATTTTGCAAACTAAATTGCCATTAACCAACACTAACTTGCAAATGCAATACTACATAGCGAATAAAGGAATAGAACTGGTATAATGATTTGACGAAAGGGACAAGACGTTAGAAGACAGACAAGACAAATATATATTCGCGTTCTTACGATCGAACTCGTCGGACGGGCCACTTAGACGGGCTTCAAACCTATTAAGTAAGTAAAAATGTAAACGGTTTATGTGAATAAAGTTTATTATTATACTTACACATTAAAAATTACTATAATTCTGCAGAGCCATCCTACAAATGGTGTCAGAAATGGAATGGTAATTCCATACGTGTAAAGAGACTTTTTTTGCGTATGCGTGCATGCACATGGCAGCGAAAGCAAAAGAAAAGCTACGAAATGTAGTTGAAATTGTGAACTAAAGGGTGAACACACCAAAACTGCGACACTTTGGTAAGCTTATAACTTACCCAAAACGAATTCAATATTTTGAAATTCAAATACCATAAGCTGACCATGACCTTAGTTGGACGTAGAAGAAATTTCATTTGAATTTGATTCCTAGTTGAGTTAAAAATGGCAACCGAGTTAGAAACGAGACAAACCATTTTGCACGAGTTTATAAATGATCCGGCCTTAAGTACACGTAAAATTGCTAAAAAATTAAAGATTGCACTATTCGACAGTTTGCAGGGTTTTAATCGGTACAAATAAGGCCTGGCAGTTACGAGAAAACCAGGCAGCGGGGGTTAGCATGGTCAAAAGGATAAAACAGTGCTCGGAAGGTCCTCAGTGCTTTTCGCGAGATCCGAAGATTTTGTCGCGTTATGTTGCAAAATCCGTACGGAGATCGCAGTTTTTCGTACAAAAGGTAAAGCGGAAAGCTTCATTTAGATGTTGTACAGCTCAAACAGCGCCAGATCGAGGCGCAAAGTAGAATGTTACAGCGAAATCCTGCGTTCGGGAGTTCTATGAATTCTAAATTAAAAAATACAACTGCATTTTATGGACTACGAAACCTACTGCTATAAAAATTCAAAATATATTGCAGGTCAAGATTTTTATATTGCTGCAAGTCGTCAAGATGCCCCTGAAGGTTGTAAGCTGAAAATTAAGTCCAAATTTCCCAAAAACCACATGGTTTGGCAAGCTATTTGTTCCTGTGGCCGTAAGAGCAGCCCTTTTTTCCCATCCGGGACAATGAATGATCAAGTTTATCGGGATGAGTGCCTCAAAAGGCGTCTTCTGTCATTTATCAACAGATAAGGAGTAGGCCACTGTTCTAGGCGGACGTGGGAACCTGCCACTATGCCAAGGACACATTGCCGTGGTATAATGCAAATAACATCAATTTTGTACCTCACGACTGCAATCCACCTAATAGCCCAGAGCCACGTCCTATTGGGGAATATTGGTCAATTGTCAAAGGAATCTTGAAGAAAACAGGTGAAAGAGTGAAAATTATTGAAGAGTGCAAAACAAAGTAGTTGTGCGCATCGCGTGAAGTCGATGATGCAGTCGTGCAGAACATGATGGCGCGTGTGCGATGAAAATACCGATCACTTGCATATGGAGCAAATAATAACTAATATTTTAACATTTTAATAAGATCTAAACTTCCAAGTTATATAATACAAAAAAAAAAAATTTCAAAGCCTTCTAGTTTGTTTCTGGTAGTAATTTCTAAGTGTCGCAGTTTTGGTGTGTTCACCCTTTACTATGAATATTGTTAATACGCATACGAATGTTCGTCCTTAAATGAACATTTACGTAAGTATAAAACGTGCCAGAAAAACGTTTGATAAGTTTTGTAAAAATGTTTTATGTGCTGAGAAATAACGGAACTTCAACCGTTACTTAACAGGTCCGATGCGGCGCGTTAAAAATTGTTGCTGCGTTGGTACCGCAACAACCCGTTGTACATATGCGAAAGGGAAAATTTGAACACTTGCGACCAGTGTTGCCACTATTGCTCTTTTCCGACCAAATCTGGTCGCTTCTTTCTTATATGGTAGGTTGGTAGGCAAAGTAAGCTTTTGGTCGAATAGTTGAATTAACGCTGCGTTTACATAAGACAATTGGAGACAAGACAATAGAGAATATGTAATAGTTCTCAAATTGTTGTGTAAAGTAGGCGACCAGACAATTATAAAAACAATACACTTTTCAGCAACCGTCGTTGGTATCGTTTGGCGTTAACTTCATATCATTTACTAAAATATCCATACAAATTAACCAAGAAGTGGCCGAATTGCGTAATTTACTGTACAATTCACTGTCTTCTAAAAACCATAGACAGTGGCGAAGACAATGAGGGAAGTGTGAATGTATTAGTAAAAGTGTGAGAGTATTGTAGCTGTCTTCGCAAAATTTTCCTATGTAAACCCCAAGTAAGTTTTTAAATTCTTAATTATAAAAATATATATTTCAAACATAATTTTGCAAATAAATATTTGCCAATTGTACCTTTCAAACATTTGCCAATCCTGCTTTTAAAAATAAGAAAGCTAATTGGTTTGGCCACTGATGGAACCAATGTTATGGCTGGAGACTTGGGCGGGCTGAAAACATTATTGAGTGCAGAAACCGATTTATTTTATATGAAGTGCACATGCCACTCACTTCACCTTTGCTCAAGCTACGCTTGTAAAAAATTACCGAAAAGCACTGAGACACTGTGCCGCAACATATATAGTTTCTTTTCCCACAGTCCAAAGGGGATACATGAGCTGAAGGAATTTCAGGACTACTGTTCGGTAAAACCCTAGAAAATCTTGGGCATATCTCAAACACAATGGCTTTCATTCCATCTGCAGACCAGGCAGAAGGAATGTGTTGCGAAATCAAATGCTATTTTTTATTTAGTATATCGTTTATTTTGCCCATAATTAAAAATCTTAACAAAGCGTTCCAAGCTGAAAGCTCTCGCTTGCCATACTTACATATATGCGACTATCAAAGCACATTATCTCTTAATTTTGAGTAACTTCGTTCAAAAAGATGCGATCAGTATTAATATTGATTTTAAAAATTAAAATAATCATATTAAAATATGACATTTTTGTTGGAACGAAAGCTGAGATGTTTATGAAAAGTAATGTCAATTATTAAAATATGGTTCATTCTACAACAAAAAACACAAAAATTTATTCCTAAACTTTGTGCAAAACTCGCGAAAATTCAGCAAATTTTCATGAAAATTGTCCACTTTTTAACCACATTTTCTAGAATGCAGAATTTTTCAGTATGCAGATTTGTAGCCCAATCAATTTTATTATAATAAATAGGCTAGGCCGTTGATTTTTGGCAATTTTTTTTCACGCAGTCTCTTCCATACAAAATTTTTTTTTCGAAAATACTTTATATGGAAAAAATCAAAACACCTTCAACAAAAAAAATTATCAAAATTCAACGCGATTTTTGACTAACTCTTAACTTTCATTTTTTTACTAGAATTTAATGGGCTGCAAACTGCATATTAAAAAAAAATTCTAAAAAATCTGATTAAAAAGGTGAACATTTTGATGAAAATTTGCTGAATTTTCGCGAGTTTTGCACAAAGTTTAGGAATTATATTTTTTTGTTTTGTGTTGTTGAATGAACCATATTTTTATACAAAATTGGCGGAAAAATATTAGAATAAAAATTGTTGCATATACACTGAGAAAAAGGATAAGTTTCGACAACTAAAGATATTTAGTTCCCGAATTTTGACAATATTTGGGACCTGTTACCAAGGATTGGGAACTATTACCATGGGTTGGTAATTATAACTAAATATATTAAAGCTTCTAATATTCATCTAGGTTGTAACAAATCGTTAATTTAGTTGAAGGGTTTGGTTAATACTAATAAATATTTCTTTGAAGCATATTTCTACAAATTCCATTCAACTTAACGTATGGTTCATAAAAGGATGTTATTAAGCTCTGCTAATGCAGATAAGCTTTCTTTCAACACATGGTTTAGTCATAGTTACCAAATCTCGGTTGAGGCAACCACGATTTGGTTTGAGAGTGGAACATATTCATGCTTGTGAGCCACCCCTCAAGAATGCTGAGCGCTCTCTGAGCACATGTGTGTTTCACATACGAAGAGCGCCAGCTGAGAAATGCACACAGTCCCATTTATTGAATCGTTTGAATGTGCTAGTATGCCGACCATTGCATCGTGCGTGGAAATCATTTCTCCGCTACCGCTGTTCGTATAGGTGAAAACAGTGTTGCCAAAAAGATTTTTAATTTTTTACCAAACCTCTAAAAAAAAAAATACCAAACTCAGAAAAAAATTACCAAATTTTTATGAGCATAATATTCTAAACAAATTGGAAATTATTTTTCGACGTATTTAGATAATTATTTTGGCGACGACTGAACTACATCAAGTATGGGATTGTGACCAGCTTAGATCTATTTATATTTTTCGAGCGAAAGATGAGTTCTTCCTCTTGTTTTATAACAAACTCATAAAAATTCATATCACTATCTACAGAGCATTTAGATAACGAAGATGAACAATTTACAGCTGTGGTTGTCCTTTTCAATGTGTTCCGACTATAACAATTCACAGATATTTTTAAAACATAAAACAAAAAAATCGCTCAGAGATTTATAAACATTTAAAAGGTGCTTAATCGTTCATTTCCACTGCAGTTTATGCCTATTGGAAAAAGGCAGACTACAACTCGAAGAAGGTAGTTGCTCATATTAAGTACAAGCAAATGAAGGGAAAATAACAAAAGCGAATAAATAAACCCTGCAGATCACCTCTTGTTAAAATTATCTAAACTCTTAACTGTAGTTAAGCGTTTTGTGGAAATAGGCTGTAACATACAGTCTTTACATAAAGTATTTTATATAACTTAAAACCACATCATGAAACCAGAAAATGTATCGTTAAACGATAGATAAAATTTACTTTTACAATTTTAGAAATGGGTCACATTCGTATTTAATCGCAAAATTTTAATTAGTCCTATGAAATTATTTTCTTTCACCAATGGTTCCGGCAGGTTAAAATGATCCAAAACCCTGATTTGTGGAACTGTAGGGGCTGTGATCGAGCCGCCATATTAGGAAAAATGCGAACTCATACTAAAAGTTCTGAGTTGTCAAGGCAAATTGTTACATTAAAGAGCCCTTTCAATTTTTGATCTCTTAAGGGGTAGACACATACATATGTAAGTACATAAGCAAATTGTGCAATTGTAAGAAGATTCAAAATCATAAATTTTTATAAGTAATAGGTTAGTATTAAAATCTTAAAAGAAAAGACTTACGTTGAAAAAATTACCACATTGAAAAAAAAATTACCAAATTACCAAACTCGTTCTAAAAAGAAAAAAATTACCAGTTTTGGTAAAAAATTACCAAAGCGGCAACGCTGGGTGAAAAACGCATGTGGTCCCAAAGCGCTCATTAAGCTATGGCATGTCGATCGCAGCGCTAGGTAGAGAAAGAAAAGTGTGTGCTATGACATGCCCAGACTTGTTTGTGTGAGTTTCAGTTTGGGTGCTCTTTAGTACGTTGTCGGTCTATTTCGAGAAATTGCGTCCAAAGGGGTGACCCGATCCAAAAAAATTTGCACACACTTCTAGTCAAGGGTCTACACATTATTTTAACGNATTAAGTACAAGCAAATGAAGGGAAAATAACAAAAGCGAATAAATAAACCCTGCAGATCACCTCTTGTTAAAATTATCTAAACTCTTAACTGTAGTTAAGCGTTTTGTGGAAATAGGCTGTAACATACAGTCTTTACATAAAGTATTTTATATAACTTAAAACCACATCATGAAACCAGAAAATGTATCGTTAAACGATAGATAAAATTTACTTTTACAATTTTAGAAATGGGTCACATTCGTATTTAATCGCAAAATTTTAATTAGTCCTATGAAATTATTTTCTTTCACCAATGGTTCCGGCAGGTTAAAATGATCCAAAACCCTGATTTGTGGAACTGTAGGGGCTGTGATCGAGCCGCCATATTAGGAAAAATGCGAACTCATACTAAAAGTTCTGAGTTGTCAAGGCAAATTGTTACATTAAAGAGCCCTTTCAATTTTTGATCTCTTAAGGGGTAGACACATACATATGTAAGTACATAAGCAAATTGTGCAATTGTAAGAAGATTCAAAATCATAAATTTTTATAAGTAATAGGTTAGTATTAAAATCTTAAAAGAAAAGACTTACGTTGAAAAAATTACCACATTGAAAAAAAAATTACCAAATTACCAAACTCGTTCTAAAAAGAAAAAAATTACCAGTTTTGGTAAAAAATTACCAAAGCGGCAACGCTGGGTGAAAAACGCATGTGGTCCCAAAGCGCTCATTAAGCTATGGCATGTCGATCGCAGCGCTAGGTAGAGAAAGAAAAGTGTGTGCTATGACATGCCCAGACTTGTTTGTGTGAGTTTCAGTTTGGGTGCTCTTTAGTACGTTGTCGGTCTATTTCGAGAAATTGCGTCCAAAGGGGTGACCCGATCCAAAAAAATTTGCACACACTTCTAGTCAAGGGTCTACACATTATTTTAACGCCCACTTTTGTAATTTTTGATCACAAATTTATTTACAAATTGGGTTTGAAATATGCAGTTTTTTGGAAAATTCGGAAATTAGCGTACATTTATCACTCCCATTCTCATTAAAGCAGCCACTTCACCAATATATTTTTGTATTCCCCTTCACTTTAGACTTCACTCGATTAGCTATAACTTTCTTTACGACTTTAATATTAACCAATTAATCACAATTCTTTAAATTAAACACCTTCAAAATCACGCGTCTGACTTTGGTTGCATATGCAAATTAAATGGCGGAGTTCAGCTGTCAAACTCCAAAATATGCAAAAGAATGAGAGACAAAAGAAGATAGGATATAACCCAGTAAGCATTAAAAATATACAAAGGTGTTCTCTGCAAAAGGTGTCCAGTCCTTTTCTTCGCAAAACAGAAAGAAGAATTCTACTGCCTGAGGGTTATAATCCCTAAGTGCGGCCGAAGGCCGCCTATGCAGAAAGGAATTCTACACAAAAGTGCATTTGTTAAAAAGAACATTTTTTTTTTTACAAAAACTTGTTTTTTCTATTTCTAATTAACTTTTTTATTCTTTGTTCAAAATCGCCCGATATCTAATTTGGCATAATTTCTTTTATTAAAAAATCCGACGGTTTCTGTAAGAAAATTCCGTTTTTCCCCCTTTTTCAAACGGTTCCCTAGGGAACCCCGAAGGGGAGGAGGGGGTGCGACTTTTCGTAAAGTTGGGGCTGTCCCCTTTCGAATAGGGGGTTTAGTGGGGCCACGCCCCCTCCCCTCCGCCCCCCACCCCAAAAACGACCGACAAATAACTAAAGATTTCCCTTCAGTCATAGTTTTTTTAAAATATAAAGTTTGATGCCAACCGGGGTTTTTCAGTGGATATATAATTCATGTGAAATATAATATGAAAGTGTCTATTTAGCCAAGGAAAAAGCAAAGCAGTATAGGAAGGAAAAAGTAGCAGTAAAGTAAACACAACAAACATCGAGTAAATTTTTATTTGTCTCAAACAGAAGCTTTTTTTCCAATAATAAACGGTAAGCTGATTCAAGTCTACAGAGTTCACAAAATTAATTGAAAACTTGTATCAACCAAAGCATTGTTTATATTTGCTCAACAATGATTTTATTCAACTAACAATATTGTCCAATCAAGGTATTCGTTTTGTAATTATTAACTAATATACATTTGTCCCAACTAGAAGTCTTAAGTAAATTGCAGACTTTCGTGAACTATATATTTATTTCGCCATATCCAACTATGCCACTTGATCACTATAACCAAATCTTGGTTATTATAACTAAACCTTTTTCTGGGTGTATTGTCAAAAATTTGCTGTGCCAATACTTTGTTCCGGCAGTGTACGAATTCCCCAAAGAATTTTTTGGGCAGTGATGCTGGAGGGACAGTCCTTGGAATATATAAATCTGGGTCGTTCCGGTTATGTAGACCCGACTGTCGTGGGAACGTGAAGGTTGAGATCGGTTTTTTGGCTGGTTTTATATTGATATTGGGGCCATTCCATTGTGACTAGTGCGACAATTTACTCCAGACTGTGATCAATTGTTAATTTTAACTATGTCGTCGGAACTTATGCAACAGCGAAATATATTCTTTAACATAAAACGATAACTAATGAATAAAATTGCTTTAAAAAATACCCAACGATTTCTTAGTTTTATGTAACTATCATTTGAATGAATGTGACTGGTGGGACACTGAAATGAGCTCTATTTTACCCTTGTGCACTCAAAAATGAATTTTAGCAAAACTACTTAATTTTGACGAACGATGTATTTGTTGTAAAATATGAATTATACGCTTTCGTTTTCAATAAAAATTAGGTTTATATAATCTTCATAGAAATATTAAAAAAATGTTTAAAGTTGTGACTGGTGGGACATCTCCTTTTGACTAGTGTAAAGTAATTATGCATGAAATAAAAGTTTCCATAGACAAAAATTACAATTTCTTTTGATTTTTTAAATATTTTCCCACAGGTTAATGAAATGTAGTCATTTCAAAAGAGGTAACTACTGAAATAGAGATAATTAGGACACATGAGTAGTGCACTTGCAAACAGCGTTTTGTGATTTTGGGCGTGTGAGAATCGGTAACAAAGTTCTATGGGGAAAGCTGTTGAATAATATTTTTACTATGCTGAGACAGTTTTGCCAATCTGCTGTGTGAAATGAAATCTTTTTCGACAGCAGTAAATTTTTGATAACCGCAGATTTATGCGGCATAAAATATTCCGAATCGAAGTAAAATTAATATATTAAGAAAACGTCTACCATCGTTGATTGCAGTTCATCAATTTAAGCTTTTATTTAACGAAAAATTACACACATAAACAATCTTTGCGATTGTCCAAATTTTCTATTCATTTGTCAAAAATTTCACTAGCCTCATAAGCTACTGAAATTTTATTCACCTCATAGTTGTCAAAAATTTACTCGCCGCGAACTTTGTTACCGATTCACACACGCTCTTTGTAATAGAAAGCCATAAATTTGAAAAAACGATTACGACAACAAGTATCATTTAAATTGAATATTTTATTTGGATAAATAAGAGACTTATAAAATTATAACATAACATAACATGACATAAGATAACATTAACAGTCTATACGGCCTAAAGCAGTTTTCTAAGTTCATCATAAGATGGATACTTTTGAAAGTTTATAAATAACTTTTCGAAGAAGAGTTAACATTTGATGCTATTTTCCAGAATATAAAAATATTTTGCACTGTCTTGTTAGTGGACATGAATCTATTTTAAAAACAGGTACGTAATCCACCAAAAACTAAAAATCGAAAAAATTTTACATAG
Source organism: Rhagoletis zephyria (assembly GCF_001687245.7). Lineage (NCBI taxonomy): Eukaryota > Metazoa > Arthropoda > Insecta > Diptera > Tephritidae > Rhagoletis > Rhagoletis zephyria. The sequence goes on from NW_016157468.1 coordinate 79,572, forward strand.
CGCACTTTGCAAGTGGGCTACTCATATTTAAATTTATGTCGTTTTCCTCCTTTCAATGGAATGACCCATTGACAACAAAAGGCTACTTTAAACGCAAAGAAACTTTATTTTAAATAAGTATAATTTTTATAATTTAAAGGACCCTTAACTAGGGTTGCCAGATTTTTTATCAGTACGTTAGACTTTTTCATGCCAAAAAAATCAGCACTTTTCAGTACACTTTTATTCAAAGCAAAATTAAGAACGTAAGTAACTGATAATACTTTAAACAATATTTTGGCATATAAATAAAATATAGTTCATAAAAAAAGGTGTTATTCATTTTAACATGGGTGTGCACATCATTGTACACTACGGTGGTCCAAAAACGCATGTGAAAAAGTAAAGTCAGAATTTGTATGCTCTCACCCCCTAGGATTGTTCTATACCGAAAACAATATACCCTTAAGTATTTTTTATTTTGAAATTAAAAAATATTTAGAGGTCGCTCAAAGCGCTTCTGGGATCCTTTTTAAGAGTAACGAAAGCAAAAGCTAGTTCATACTAAAACAAGTAAGAAAGTCTAAGTTCGGGCGCAGCCGAACATTAAATACCCGGCGCAAGTATTAAATATATGTTTTCCACCTTTCCGAAAGCTACCGCTACATGATAAGCCGGGGCGTATACATTTTAAGTAAATTAGCGTCCTTAAATTTCGAAATATTGAAATTTCAAGCATATCTGAAATTTACCGTTATATGAAAAGCGGCCTCAATTTTAGTCCGATTTCAACAATTTTCAACGGTTTGCTTTTATGT
>NW_016157468.1:80857-86019 GCF_001687245.7 Rhagoletis zephyria
CTGATCATTTATGTATACATTTGTCTATATCTATCTCGATTCGTTTTGCCTGTTACAAACAACCGTTATGTGAACAAAGTTATAATACCCTTGTGCACAAGTGCGCTCGGGTATAAAAAAACGTTAAAATAATGTACTGTGGACTCACAGAGAGATCTTTTAGAAGGACTTTCAGCTCCTGAAATTATCTACTTGACACACCTACATACATACATAGTATACATAGATAGATAGTTAGTTCGGTATGGCACTGCGACCAGTAGGTCCATTGTGCCCCTAGCTCATCACAACACCTCAGCCAGACCCAGAGTGTCTATAAATTTCATAATAGACTCCGAGGACAGTGAGTGTATGTACTCCTCTCTTGGCCAGACGTGCCCTATGCTCCTATACCTCCTGCGTGCAACGGTCACACACTCCATAAGAAGGTGTAGAGGAGTCTCCTTGGCCGCATCGCAAAAGCGACACAGTTCGCTGGACCAGATACCTAGTTTATACAGGTGCCCTCTTAGCCTACAGTGTCCCGTCAGAAAACCTGTTGATAATTCTTAGTTTCTCTTTTGGGAGATCCATGAGTAGCCTGTATCTTACCAGATTGTAGTCTACTAATATGATTTTTGCCTGACGCTGGCCCATAGTGCCACGCCAGTGCAGTTCCCTCAGTTTGCAATTTTCCCTTCTGAGCAATTCCTGGTGTGCATAGTATCCATGCAAACGTTTTTTTTTTTAATTTTTAACTGACTTGTTACCGCATACCTTTGGGCCACGTGAGCCGATTTCGATAATTCTTTTTCTATCGGAAAGCTAGTGTCTCTGAGGTGATCACATACTAATTTGGTTAATATCCGATCATTGCATCATGAAGAAATTGTTTTGTTTTTTGCTTAAAAATTACTTGTAAAGAATTCGTAGATCTCATCCAGGAGTGATAGAATACAACACCAACATATGTACATAATAACACCCCGGCAAACCATTTTTTTTTTTAATTTTAAAGAATTCATAAAGATGTCATCCAAGAATGATAGAACGCAATATTCAGCCGTCCTGGCGGCGATGACATTTGTGTATCACAAGTAAACAAAGCCGAAATGGATATTAAAAGAAAAGAAAGAAGGTAAACGTGTTTTAACTGTGCTAAATTTTAAAAGTATACAATTTACAATAATTAATAAGGAAAATATGAAAAAATTGTGACTCTTGTGCAAGTATTAGTGAATTTCAGTGCATTTAAAGTCTCTGAGGCATCGTTTACTTGTGGACTAGAATTGTCAAAATCGGCAAACCCAAAATAGTGGTATGTCAGATGGCGCCGCCTGTGTTCGCTGCATCGTGGACCTCATCCAATTTTTCGCCGAATTTCCTAAAATGAATTAGACTGTGCACTCTATTATTCTTTTACGAAATTTCGGAAGAATATCGGTAAAGCAATAAGAAATAATGAAGAATTTCTTGCAGATTTTTTTAGAATTTTCTTTATTTTTCATACAGAGATTTCTTTACGAGTTCGTATGAGCCACTTTATATACTTTTCTTTGAAGATTCGTAAAAAAATCGTTACAGGAATGAGATACTTCAAAAGATTTCAGGAACTTTGGTTTGCAGGGATGTACATAGGTGTCATGATTCAATTCAATAATAAAAAATAAAATAATCGAATTATGTGTATGCATCAAAAATGTATAGTTTATGTACTTACCAGCTTCATCATCGCAACAAACAGTGCAGCTGCAGTTTGTAGCGTGTGGAGTCAAGATTCCGTCATCTATTAAGGATTGCAAGGATTTGCCACCATACTTAATGGAACGCTTCCAATCTTTGCTCGAACCTCGTCCACATACATTTTCAAACTCGCTGGGTGTGTACCATTTATCCTTGTATTTGACACAGCGTCCACGACCTCCTGATCCCAACTTACTTCGATACAAATCAGCGCTGGTTGTCTTACAACGAATGGGAAATACCTCCATATGGGTAGTTTCGGCCCAATTGACTCCAGTCCCCGACCCGCAACCAGAGCCAGCACCCTGAGTCGGATGTTCACTGGTTCCAGTACTATCGTGACTATTATTACTGCCAGAACCATCATGATTGATTCCAACACCACCACCGGCACCACCTCCTCCGGTCGTTTGCTGGATGACAATTGTCTTCAGATCTCCCCCCATGCTGCCAACAACTGGGCTGCTCGATATATAGCCGTTATCGACACAAAGCATTTGCTTGAAATGCGGCAATTGGTCCGGTGTGATCACATTAAAGGAGGCTCCAGTGATCATAGAGCCTATCGGCAGGGATACCGGTACTGAGACCACACCCCCACTACCGCCACTATTCTCATTAGAGGTCACCATTCGCACCTTTGTATCCAGCTTTAAGTTTTACAATTAAAAAATCGTATAATTAACAAACGCGAAAGTAAGAGAAAAAAAGAGAAAAAATTGTGTACACATCAATTGCGCTGTTGAAGACAGAAGGCCGCACGCAACGGAAAGGGGTGTAAGTAGCGAGCGCGGGAAGGGGCTGAGCGCAAACTTGTGTTAGGAACGCCACGCCGCCAGCATTAAAATTTTTTGTAATTACCTGGTGACCAGAACTCTCCAAAATCACCTCTTCCTTAACAACGTCGCGTGCTTCGTCATTGAGACCACCCAGATCTTTTACATCACGTATCCTGCCTAGATGAAGCTCAGCAGAATCGACCTGTTCCATCGTTGCACTATACTTTTTTCACACTAAATTTTACTTGTAAAAGGTGCTCTGGGATTCTCACAGCACTCTCCACCGATTTTTGATGAATTCGCGTTAAGTTTGTTCAGCAAAGTTTTTTACTCGTTAGTTTTGTAAACAATAAATCACATTTTGCTTATAAATAAAATTTTGTGGAAAATATTAACTGAACATGACATTTCTTGATAACAAAGGGTTTGTTTGATTTGTGGCCGCTCAAACAAAAATTTGACATTTGGAAAGCGACTTCTTTCGGATCGCTTCCAATTCCGAGACTGTTGCCATATTAAACTGCAGCCAAATGTACATACATATGTATACTCCCTAAGTTCTTTGGCATAAGTGCAGAATACGACACGTTAAGCTAGAACAAAACGTGATCCGCCTTTTTTCCCCATTTTAATGGTATACAATTTTTTTGGTGCAAACTTATATTTTCGGTGCTNGCACGTTAAGCTAGAACAAAACGTGATCCGCCTTTTTTCCTCATTTTAATGGTATACAATTTTTTTGGTGCAAACTTATATTTTCGGTGCTATGGAGGGGCGAAAGGGAATTTTCGAAAATTTAAAATGGCTATATTTCGAAAAATTCCCGACCGAATTTAAAAAAATTAGTATCGTTAGAAAGGTATCCCTTTTTTCTAATATACACATTTTTATAATTTATGTGCATAAATTTTAAGAAAACTCATTTAATAGAAAAATATTTTATATTTCTAGGAAAAACCAGTTTTACTAAAAAATATGGCTAAATAATGATGCACCAAACTATACTACGTTTATACGCACGTATTATTTGCAAATAACAATTTGCAAAATGGTAAAATTTGCCGTATAAACGATGAGTTAATGTTTTATTTGCAAATAACTAAATCACGCAAATAAGTATTGATTAGTGGTACTATTTGCAAATAAGGGCAAGACGCTGCCATGCTTAGGTTAATTTTCCTTTTCGATGATCATCTTAGGGCCGTTTACTCAATATGTGGTTAACACTAATCTCCGTTTAAACATCATTATCGACGATTTCGACATCATGCATATAACATGTGATTGATAAAGCAGTCGTTGTATCTAACCGGAGCTTCCACCTCCGATTTGTGCTAATCAGACATTGAACAACCGGCCCTTATTGCCTTTTTATAATCAAGACATTTTTTGGTAATAAAATTCTCCGGTCACAAAATCTTCAGTAACGTGCAGAATAGACCTGTAAGTGACCATCAAGCAAAGGTCCAGGAATTTGCAGGTATAGTAGCCGAGATTTTCTTTCTTCAATCTAAGCCTAAGGGCCGGTTGTTCAATTACTGGTTATCACTACCACTACACTATCGATGATTTCGACATCATGCATGTAACATGTGATCGATAAAGCAGTAGTTGTGCTTAACCGGAGTTTCTACCTCCGATTTGTGCTAATCGGACATTGAACAACCGGCCCTAAGTGGGAGGTTCTACCACCCTTTGTTTCTTTGCTAGAGCTTCTCAAATTTTGCAAAATCGCGATTCTTTGACACTGACCTTGTTTTTCTTAAAATCTGGAGCTGACGGAATTTTTATGCTTACGTCAAAAATAGCGTTAACATTAGCTGCATCAAATGTATTTCTATTTTTGTTGGCGTGTGTAATAACTATTGTTAAATAGCCAACACCCGCATGTTTGCGGCGCCTTCAAACACCTCTCGAACTGTAAAACAATGACTCAATTCTATTCTACGCATATCTATAATACGAATTTCAAGCAAATCAGACGATAAATAAGAATTTTTGGAATAGATCGGTCCCTGGTCCAACTATCAGAAAAAGAGTATCCAATATTTTAACCCTGACAATAAGCTACCTACGTGCCAAGTTTCAAGCAAATCACACCATAAATAAGATTTTTTCCAATAGATCGGTATCTGGTCCACCTCTCAGAAAAAGTAATTTAGGCAAAAGGCTACCTACGTACCAAATGCATTTTTTAGCGTACTCGACCCCTGCCCCACGTATCGGAAAAATTAAAACTTTGTGCACTCCTTCTAAACACCTTTCCAAAAAAGCAGCAACCATTCGAATCGGTTATGAAACATATTTAGGAGAAAATTGTTCCCAATTGATTCATGTTCACAATGAATTTCACAATTATCCGAAATTGTCCAAGCTTCACAACGAATTTTTCACCTTAACATTGCCCAAAATCATCAAAACGTGCGATAAAATACAAAATTTCGTCGAAAAAAATGCGTGTGTAACACCGTACATATGATAGAAGTGAAACTTCTTAACAATTTCGAGAAAGTAGAGAATTTCGTTTACTTGGGAACCAGCATTAACACCGATAATAATGTCAGCATTGAAATCCAACGTAGAATCACTCTTGCCAACAAGTGCTACTTTGGACTGAGTAGGCAATTCAGGAGTAAAGTCCTCTCTCGACGTACGAAAACC
>NW_016157468.1:87714-87981 GCF_001687245.7 Rhagoletis zephyria
ATTTTTACAATTTCATAGTTTCGGCTTACATTTATAAAAATCAACAAAAGCACGTACCTATTTCAGCTGAGTTATCCATTTTCGGTTATTTAGTTTACAAAATAAACGCAAATTAAATGAGTTTGTACAACATGGCCATTAATGTAGCGATAAGTTGTACAACTTGCCAGAAAATCCACATTTTTTGATCTTTCATACAACCAAGCCATAAATTGATTCAACAGGCCCACAAACGGTGCAATCTAGAGCAAAACAACACCAAGTTGA
>NW_016157468.1:87993-90978 GCF_001687245.7 Rhagoletis zephyria
TGAACCAACGGTCGCTACGTTTATGACTTTCTTTAAGAAACATCGGGCGAAAATTTCAACTGCTCCTGTAACACTACCTTATATAAGTTGGCCTTGCATCATCCTCACATATGTATGTTCATCAGAGTATCCTTGTATTAAGATAGCGAGAGCACAAAACTACTCTAGAAAATTCCACGCACAATAACAAACATGAACAAATGTACAACAAACACATAATTTTTGCCAATCAGTACAGGTCGCATTTATTACTACGTTTATACGCACGCATTATTGGCAAATAACAATTTGCAAAATGGTAAACTTTGCCGTATAAACGCTGAGTTAATTTTTTATTTGCAAATAACTAAATCACGCAAATAAGTATTGATTAGTGGTACTATTTGCAAATAAGCGCAAGACGCTGCCCTTAGGGCCGATTACTCAATGTCTGGTTTAACACTAATCTGCGGTTAAACATAGTTATCGACGTTACAGACTCCCCGTTGTATGCATGGAGTCGAAGACGTCGATAACGCTGTTTAACCGCAGATTAGTGTTAACCAGACTTGAGTAACCGGCCCTTAGTGTATAATTAAAATGTAGTTTATAATAGTTGTGTTTGTTTACAAATTATCCAGTAACTTGCCAGCAACTCTCCAGTAATTTTATTTCTAAGAATTCAGTCTTATAGAAAAAATGTACAAGAAAGTACGCGAACGCTATTCCAGTAATAATTTGCAAGTTTCATGAACCGCTGATAAATTGGTTGTTTATTCGCAGCATATTCCTAATAAAACAATATATTTTATTGCTAGTTTCTTAGTGTAAATATGTTAATTTTGCGAATTTCCACAATAAAAACCCACAAACAGTTTCCTTATTAGTTTAAATTTTATCCAGCAACATGCGATCAGCTGTTTTTCGTACTGGCGAATTCTTACAAGTAAAAATTTATCCAGTAAAAAATTGCAACTTCAACTGTCATTTTTCGCTCTCCCTCTTTCCCCTACTTTGCAAGCTTTTGCGTACGAAAACGCCAAAACATGAAAATTCGTAAAAACTTTTACTGGATTTTACTGGAAATGAGTACACAAACGCAACTAATATATCATAGACAACTGGCTGTTAATTTTGAAATTGTATTACCGGCGACAGACATCTTCTATCTGCATTCTGGTAAATTTACTGAGGTATTTAAAATACTATCATAGTGACAAACATTAACTTAGTATTTCAGCGTTAAATCATATGTTGCTGTAAAACAATACGTAAGCATAAAAATGCAAAAATATTGCAAAAATTGCTTAATATTGCATCAGAATTTGCGGTATAAACTTTTGGCTGAAATGAGGTTTTGATAAATTAGTAGCTGACATCTGTTTTTACAACAGGACAATAGGTTTTTATAGTAACTTCTCCAGTAAAAAATTGCAGCGATAGCGTAAAACCAAAATAGAGCGTAAAATTGAGAAGGGAAAATTAGCAGAAAAAGTTATTGAACACAAAACTTGTAAAAACTGAACTGTAACTGAATAGTTGTTGCACCGTTTTGACATTCTGCTTTAAACATTTTACTATTTATAAATCAGTTTTAAACTTTTTGGCTTACACACAAGCTCTTAAACAGTCCAGGTCATGATTAATATTTTGATTTCCACTCATTTTACTTTTGTTTGTGCTAAAGTAATTGAACACATGGCGAATTTGGACATTTATTCTTCTTCTTCTTCTGCTAGCTAACAGGTTTGTGTATAAACTTCTCCATTAAAAAATTTCAGCGAAAGCTCAAAAGCAAAATAGAACGTAAAATTGAGAATAAGAGAAGACTAGCAGAAAAAGTTATTGAACACAAAACTAGTTAAAACATGCAAGTGGATAGTTGTTGCACCATTTTGACATTCTGTTGTAAACATTTTACTATTTATAAATCAGTTTTAAACTCTGCTTTACACACAAACACTTACACAGTCCAGTACATCATTAATATTTTGATTTCCACTCATTTTACTTTTGTTTATGTTTAACCAATTCAACAAATGGGGCCTTTCTCCAGTACAAATTAGTAGAGTCCGACCGATTAATCGGCATCGGCTAGTATCGGCACGAAATTGAGCATCGGCATCGGTCTTTTTTCGCCGATTGAATTAATACATTTATTTGTAATTTTTATGGAATATGCCGATTAATCATCATCGGCATCGGTATCTGAAAAAAAATTGGAATCGGTTGGACTCTACAAATTAGTACTGACTATTGGTTACAATACAAACCTAATTTCTGCTAGTAAAAATAGGTTTGTATCATGAACCAATTAGAACAGATCTGACCGGTTGAGAAGCAGCCATTTGTAATAGCAATTGAGAAAAAAGTGTGTGACGTTCGTAATTTTGAAGTTTGCTATTTCTGTTTTGCTTCTTTCTTTATGTGTATTTTGTCAGTGGTTTATTTCAGTGATTTTTAGGCGATTTTCAACAAATTTTTTGTGCAAATGTAATTAAAAAGAAGTGCGCGGTGATTGGTTGCAAAAACACACGAACCCAAAAGGTAATCTATACATATAATAAAATTGTAACAGGTCGATGTCTATACATTATAGATATTAAAGAAAAATTAATGTGGGAGGTCTTTATTAGAGCACCAGAGGCCAAATCAACAATTTTTTGAATTTTTGTCTGTCAGTCTGTCTGTCTGTCTGAATGTCTGTCTGTCTGTCTGTATGTTTGTTCGCGCATCACTCGAAAACGAATGCATGGATTTGAATGCAGTTTTCACCGATGTATTGCTAGAGGTCTAACTTAAAATATAGGAAGAAAAAAAATAGAGAGTTGCCACCTGTTTGAAGATGTACATTTAATTTAATTTACAAGATAAATTGAATATTGCAATATGGGTATCAAACTGAAGGGGTTTAGGAATTTTTATTGCCGAAAATATTTTTAGGGAGGGCTGCCACCTGTTTGAAAAATTTTATTGTATTAAATTGATAAAATAAATGAAATCTAT
>NW_016157468.1:93867-132170 GCF_001687245.7 Rhagoletis zephyria
AAACTAAGATTCGAAATAGGATGAGGTTGGAAAGCCTTAATTCAATAGTTCGAATAAAGTGTTATATGAAGGCTAATGGTTTTTGCTGCAAAACGTGTCCAATATCAAACAGTATGTCATCAAGGTTGAATAGCTCAATATATGACAACAACAGAAATGTAAATGATTCAGACACTATAGGTGATTTTGAAGAAGTTGTGGAAATAGCTGATTTCGGTTCATTATAGGTTTTTATTTAATTTTTAGCGCCGAGCTCTTAAAAGCGGACTGTGCGATTAATCAATTAATATGAGTTATAATAAATTTAATAATTGCGCAGTCCTATTGCGAAATGTGATGAAACAAATATTTTTAAAAAATTTGCGTATTTTTAAAGAAAATTGTTTGTACATCACTATTATATAAGTGTTGTGTTATTTATTATTACCCTCTGAAGGTGTTATATTCGATTTTGGGTTTAGAAACTATATTGTAACAAGATCTCATTTTTAAAATAAAAGATTCGTTAAATCGATGTCATGAATTTTATTTAAAAAAAAATTGGCGATTTTTGGCGATTTTTTTTTCAGAAATTGCGCTTTTTTTAAGCAATCTGGACACCCTGGTATACATGCAAAGTGAACGCAAAATCATTTGGGGTGTTCACAGTTCGTTCCAAATAGTGTCTCAAAATGTAGACGTCTACATTTTAAGACGTTTTCTAACCGTAAAATCTGTGGTGTTGTTGTTTCCCATACAAAATTGGAAAACGACGCCGTCTACATTTTGTCACACTCAAAGGTATGTTTTTTACGCGTCTACATTTTGCAACCTCGCAGCAGGGTTGCATTATGGCAATACTAATCGCATTTTTTTTATTTATTGGGCACGTTTTCTGTATTTGCATTTAATTTGAGCGCAATTTCTGATGAAAAGAAACAAATCAATGCAAAGAAATAACAAATATTAGGAATTGGTAATTAAGTTAAATAATTACAATTTTTCAGAAACAAAATCGAAAGGCGACATATAAAAAAGCACGCAAAGAAGAAATGTCTGGCAACACCAGCAAAGTTTTGAGACGATTTTGCGACGACTGCTAGAAAGGGGTGCTCACAGTTTGATGCTAAAGATGTCTCAAAATGTAGACGTCTACATTTTCAGACACAATTTGGAACGAACTGTGAACACCCCAATTCAAACGTAATTGACACACTAACACAATCACACTTTCCGCTCGTGTTTACTTGGGGTAGTGATCACACCTGCTCATATACACTCCTCGTCATTTGAATTGCACACCCTTTCAATCCTTAGTATTCACAGTTTTCCCTTCGTTTATTTAATATAAATTTTTTGTAAAAATATAGCATATTCTACGGGTAAATGCAATTTTAAGTTTTTTTACAAATTAAGACTTAAAAGAAAATTTCTTTTCCATTTCTTGGGCAGCATTTTATATGATTTTTTCGTTTTCTTGAGAGCTGTAAACAGTTTTTAAAAAAGGTCAACATAGGAGTGTGCCATCCTAATGACCTGCAGTGAATAAGTTAGTAATATTTTTAGAAAAATTTCGGATAAGCAGATTTGTAGCCCATTAAATTATAGTGTAATAAAGTGACTCTAAAATAGCCCTGATTTTTGAAATTTTTTTATTTTTTATTGACGGTGCTGCGCATTTTATTCCATATAAAAATTTTGTCGAGCATACTTTGTATGAGAGAAAATGCGCAGCACCATNAAGAAAATTTCTTTTCCATTTCTTGGGCAGCATTTTATATGATTTTTTCGTTTTCTTGAGAGCTGTAAACAGTTTTTAAAAAAGGTCAACATAGGAGTGTGCCATCCTAATGACCTGCAGTGAATAAGTTAGTAATATTTTTAGAAAAATTTCGGATAAGCAGATTTGTAGCCCATTAAATTATAGTGTAATAAAGTGACTCTAAAATAGCCCTGATTTTTGAAATTTTTTTATTTTTTATTGACGGTGCTTCGCATTTTATTCCATATAAAAATTTTGTCGAGCATACTTTGTATGAGAGAAAACGTGCAACACCATTACCAAAAATTTGTCAAAAATCACCGCTATTTTACAGACATTTGAAACTTGCACTTTATTGTACCCCTTTGTTGACATTTTTTTAACTCTGTATAAAGTTTTAAAATCGGACGTAATGAATATTAAATAAATAAAATAAAAATGTAAATACTAAGGATTAAAAAGTTGAGCTATTCAAATGACGGGGAGTGTATGTGGTGTACGTTTGAGAGAGTGGGCCTTTTTACTCCTCGATCCAGAAAACAAAGGTTGCGCCTCTCTTCGTCGATTTGACAGCATCCACCAAATCGCTGACATCATAAAATACTTCACATTCAGTGTTACCAACTTGATGATTTTCGTACGAAATTTAGTGGATATTCAAAACGCGAAAATTTTTGAGTTTGGTGCTTGGTGCGTTTTTGGTGCTTTTGTTAGTTTGAAGACACCAAATTAGAAAATCTTAAAACAATGGAAGCAAATTTGTAGAAGAAATCGACTGTCGTGCAAGAAACATTGATTTTTATTAATTTGAATCGGCATCCTTACAATAAAATTATGTATGGATATTAAGTCCATAAAATACACTAATAAAAATTTGGTGCTTTTCCAAATTCAAAACTTGGCAATATTGCCTTTTGTTCGATGCTTCTTCTTTTTCTTGTCGAGTTCGTCTTGCTCTCTCATTCTGGTATTTGTTGACGTCACGGCCAGTTGCTCTCAGCTCGATTGGCGCAATCTTGTATTCTATCATTCTTGTCAAAAACACGTACAAAATAATAAATTAATTAGCACAAACATGTGCTGCAAAATTACTTGCAATTTTTCTTTATGTTTCGTCTACATATTCTTTGTTTACTTTTCAAAGAAAATACCATGGCGTCGAAATTACAAACGTCAGCTAGAAAATGACTTTTTTCTTTTGCTTCATCTTGTCAGATCTTGTGTAGTTGGATCATGGATTTGTATAGTAACACAAAGTCAGTACTAATTTGTACTGGAACCTGCAAATTTTTACTGGAAATGTGTATAATAACCCAAAACATTTGCAAGAGAGCCCTGAATCGAGAGCGTAATAACACGGGAGAGCTGCATATTCTTGCTAGTGAAATTTTTACTAGCAGAAGAAGAACAAAAATGAATGACAAAAGCTGCCATTTGTTGAATTGGTTAAGCGTAAACAAAAGTAAAATGAGTGGAAATCAAAATATTAATAGTGGTATTCATCTAAACCCAAGAATGATAGAATACAAGATCGCGCCCAGCAGAGAGGATTTTTTAGAATAACTTTTGTGTGACGTCACACTGGTGCAATTGCGAGAGAGAGATGCCAAAACGTGAGCAAGAATGGAAGAAGAAGAAAAAATGTTGCAAGGAAAACGTAAAAAAGTTGCACAAGTGTGACGTCATACAACCAACGATTTTGTCAAATTCACTGAGAGAGGAATCTCAATCGTGATCTAAACCGATAACTTTATCAAGCAGATAATCTTATAAGTTTACGCACTCTGTTATGCAGCATTTTTGCTGCATTTAAAATGCAACATTTAGCACTTTCGAACATATGTTTTCGAAGAGCGTTCATGCTATAGCATTTAGCAAATGTACATTTACGCGAGTTCGAAATCGCATGCTTTTGACAAACAGCCGTGTTCCAGTCTCTTATTTAGATGCGTATATATTACGATCAATTCTCACGCAGAAGATAATGTGCAAAAACCCTACTGAAAAGGAAAAAATAAATTTTAAACCAAAAATTCAATACAAAAACTTGAATTGTTTTAACCATAACCGAACATTTGTTTGTGTATATATTCATTTGTCGGTGCTGTCAATTAAAATTTCCTCACTTAATTAGGAAACAAACCAAACAGAGTTGATCACAAATTGATCCAGATTTCTATCAGCATCAAATCGATGTTGAATTTGCTTAACTTTTCTTTATCCAAATATGTAATGCAAAATAAAAGAAATCTCGATCGGCGATCACTGAAACGCAGCTAGCAACTGTATACTCGAAAAAGCAATGTTGCCACTTTCTCTCTTTAAACCATGTTCGAATCGTGGAAATTTTGGAAGATCACAGGGTTGCTTTTAGCATTTAGATTCTTAATGCAAAAATGGAGTTGCATTTAGGAGACGAATTTTGTATGGATAAATGTACATTTAGAGTAGCATTTAGAGCTAAATGCGCTAAATGTGCTTTAACGCGTAAGCAAAAACAGGCTATTACTTGAACGACCCACACTAGGTATGGGTAACACTGCGCTGTGCGCCGCAATTGCGTTAACACCGTATCCGGAGTTGCCGCGCCAACACCAGCATATGGAAAGCGCCAGCGCCATTAAAAACTCAGTTATGCAAGACTTACACTTGACTTGACTTGAAAATTGTATATCTAGCAAATGAGCAGCGCGTGTATGTAGCTACTAGAGGGTTGCAAAGTTCCCAGCTAAACTGCACTTCTCACATTCAATCGAAAAATAGGAACACATTTTTGCGGTACCTAAAAAAAGGATACAAAAGTAGAGAACATCCCAAATGAGCGTACCTGAACGATGTTGCTCTCCTTCACCAAATACGTGTTCCGCTATGCTCACATACTTAAGTATCAATAAACCTGAACGTAGTATTTAGAAACTTCACATAGGAAGGTCAAACTGCACGTGAAGTTTTATGTTCTCTTTATGGATTTGGATTCTACTTAAATATAACACGCGAATACATTTTTTTTGAATGTGATCAGATTTGCATTCGTTCGATTTCCAAAATTGACGCGTGATATTAAAGCACTTGGCCTGTAGATGTGTACTAAGGTTTATTTTTTTTTAAGTGTTGCCACCTGTTACTAAAATTATTGAATAAGGTAGATCAGTTATTAAAGTATGGGTATTACTATAAATTGGTTTGGAAAGGCTCCATTTCTAATAAATATGTAGGATTGTTGCCACCCGTTTAAAACGTCGAATTCAAATAAATGTAGGGAGTGCGGTAAATGAAATACACACATATTTATGCATTAAAATATGGGTGTTCGAATACGTGAAGCAATTTTTTGTGAAGGAGATCAGATCTGCACAGTTCTTTCGAATTTAAAAAAATTATATGTCAAATTAAGGACCTAGGTTTTATTTTTAGAAGTAAGAACTTTTTTAGAGGTACATGGTGAATTGGTGCAATAAAAAAACCTATAAAAATACCGATAACAAACTTCGTTGCAAATTTCGATAACAAAATCGATAATAATATTGGTAGCACAATCGTTAAGAAAATTGATAAAAATATCGATGACAAAATCGATAAATAATTGATGACAAAATCTATAACAAGAATCGATAAAAATATCGATTAAAAAAATCGATAACAAAATCGATAAATAGTCGATACCAAAATGGATGAATAGTCGGTAACACAATCGATAAATTATCGATAACAAAGTCGATAAAAGTATCGATAACAAATTCGATAATAACCCCGATAAAAATATCGATTATTATATCGATAAGACCCAAGAATCCCCAAAATCTATATTGCATTGGCAACCCTACTAAAAATATTACCTCTTCATTAATGTGCACTGAAATGCCTTTTGGTTCTATAAAAGCGTTGCAAAATTTTACGCCACTTAAATATTTTATTCACTTTGTTTTCAGACAGATGGCAACACTATGTAAAAATTTGCATTTATTTCCGAATGCGGTAAAGCTGACCTTCAAAATTGCGTTTCATTATTTAAATTTGATGCAGTATGAGGGTAGATATGACATAAAAATACCTTAAAGAAACTCATATTTATGTATGTATGTACATATATACCTGTATATATATAAAACCATATAAAAAGAAACGTAAATATATTTTATGTGCACGAGACATATCATATTTCTTACATAAAAATTATGCTCTCAAACGAAATCTTCTTAAAATACTTGAAAACTTCACATGAAGGAACCTTTTACTTGCGGAAGTTTCACAACGTAGTACTCCTCTTTTATGTACCTCTCTTTGTCGGAACATATTTTTGTCGAGTACTTTACTTAGTTACTTCTTATTATACTTCTCTTCACTATCCGCGCTCTCAGTGAGAGGAAGAGAAGGAAGCGTATTCGCTAGAAAACTTCAATGTGAAGAAATATCTTCCGATGCAGACCTCTAGTAGCTACCCAGAAAACCAACTACACTTAGAAACTTGGAGAACAATAGAATTTTTATTTCCAAGTTAAATTTCTAAGTGCAAAGAGAGCCGTGAGAGAACCATGCTACCATTTCATTTTTTCATAAAATCGCTACAAATATGCCACACAAATTTAATTTTTTGGATAAATGTAATTCATCTGGTAATCGAAAAACAAACTTTCAAATAATGACAGAAATTAAATAAAAACAATCACAATTTCAAACGCGTAAATACATTTTTTTCAATAGTAATTTTTAAGAAATTTTGGTGAAAAACAAGCTAAGGGATTACAATTTACATGTACATATACAACAGCTGAGAAACAAAAAAAAAAAACAGAAAAGGTAGTAGTTGGCACGCTGATTAATCGCGTCTAATTTTCTAGGTAAGGCAAGTCAAGTCTAAGTCTTGGATAACCCAGCTTTAACACCAAGCAACACATGAGGCACACTCACAATTCGCCTTAGCTCTTTGAAAATTTACACGTACTTTGTTTTTACTTTTGAGTGTTGAGAACGCAAATTTAAAGCTTTTACTCAAGAATTATGAGATATCGTGGCATTTACTACATTCCTAGCAATTAAATTCGGTTGACGGTACAAGCGTTGCTCAGCGCCGAAGACTATAGAAATAATAGACATGACACCACTGTAAATAATAGACATGACACCACTGTATGGTGTACTACCACGGTGCAGCGAATAAAGGTGGCGCCGTCAATGGTACCGCTACTTTGGTTTTGCCGATTTTAACAGTTGAGGTAACTTGTAAATAAACCTTTGTTTACAAATCAGCGAAAGATAAATTTGAATTATAAGTGAAAAATCAGTTTATATCGTGTTAATTTGCAATTTGTGAGTGATTTTTGAGTTGAAGACTGCGTAAAAACTAATACAATGAAGTGCTGTGTGTTAAATTGCGACAACCGTCAAGATACAAGAAGCGTAGATGCAAGTGTAGCGCTGGGACGAATCGCTGCATTTTGTGTACATAGAGCACGGCAAAGCCGTTCCCGAAATGCTTCTCTATTATTATATCAAAAGCATTTCCTCACAATGATTTTGTTTCTGCTCCACGCAGCCTCCATTAGCAAGTTAACTAATCAGTCCCGCAGAGATGCTGCATCAGTTTTCTGCAGCAGCCTTAATTGCAAAGTAATGGAGTGCACTAAAACGTTTGCTGAAGCAGCCTCAATTGCAAAGCAATGGAGTGCACTGCAATGTTCACTGTTCTCTAATAGATTAGGTGAAAAATGCAATATTTTCGCATTTAGCAAAATTAAAACACGCTTTTCGCAGTAAAGTGAACTGCTTTGGCTCTTTCAACTCGTTCTTGTTTTCGCTCTTTTCTTTGTTTACTTGTGGTACACAAATGTCAACGCCTAGGACGGCGCAATCTTGTATTCTATCATTCTTGGTGTACTGCACTGTATGACGACGGGTACTGTGGTGACACTCAGATGGCGCCGTGTTCAATTCAGTACACTGCGCTATCGCGCTGAGTTAGTGCGCTGACACCACAGGTGGCGCTGGCATTATTGAGCTAGCACCAAAAAAATTGCGCTATTACCCGTGGCTAACCAACACTCTCTTTTCGTTTACACATGCAGGGTTGCCACTGACGAAAAAATATATTTACCATCCACTTGAAAAAAATCTACCAAATCTGGAAAATATTTACCAATAAATTTTTTATAGTTATTTTAATAAAAACTATAGCTTTGTTATTTTTTATTTAATTTAATTAAAATTATAGGCTTTTATTTTTTTAGTTATTTCCATAGGAATTAAAATTGTTTTTAAGGAACTTGTTATTTAACTAATTATACGGAATTTGAGTTATATTATTTGCATATTCGCAGTTTCCTTCAAAGCGGAAGTGATGAAACTAAAGGCAACAACGAAACTTCATAATTTGAAAAACTTCAACTCGAGTTATTATAGACAAATACAGTGACTCAAAAAAGCACTTGGTGATTTTTTTATTATTCGCAATGATTTTCAAGTACAAATTTTTTAAATTAAATTAAACTGCTTTAACTAAATCCATAAAAATTAAGGATTCAAACTATATACAACATTTAGAAAAATTCAAAAAATTTTCGTCCGAATTTCGAACTTTCTACTCTGAATTTTTAGAACAATTTAAGATACCGAGTTTTGAAGCAAATAATACTTGAGTATAGCTCACAATATGATTCCCGTTGATTTTTTTTTTAATTTTTTGCCACCAGTCTTTTGTGTTTTTTTTTATTTAACAATTTCTATTGATAAAAAATGGCGTCGATTTAATTTTTTTGCGAACAATTACAGTGCTTCATTACATACCTGTAATTGTTTTCTTTATATGTATTTAAATAATCATTTAAAATATTTAGGTAATCAAAAGCTCCTCGGGATTCCAGTACGATGAGTTTTGAATGGAGCACGATATGTTCGCTTTATATCGATATACATTTATACGTATGCAAGTATATAAAAGTNGCTTTCACCTAAAAGTTGCCTGAAAAATCGCCTCTTGCGAAAGCCCTATCAGTGAAATCGTTGGAGAAATTTATCAGAAATGTGTAAACGTGCTTCCATACAAATTTTGTCAGTTCATTTATAAGGTTTACACAATTATAAGTTTATATGGGTTACAATGCATTTATAAGGTTATAATACCCTTAATACTTCCCAGAGAGCGCATATTCCGATCTGCCTTACTTGAAAAACATCATTGTTGCCCACACCAAGAAGTTTACTGTAAGGGAAAAGGGACATTTCTATACACCAAGAACCATATATTTTACGTATTTTTGTAAACAAACCTTCTTGCAGAGAACTTATTCAATTTGCAAAAGCCGACAAAAAACCCTTTGCATACTAAACAAATATAATTTAATTTTTATTTCTCACTATATTTCAAACGTTTTTCTTTTGATTTCAATTTTTTTTTTTTTAATAAATAGACTAAAAACAATAAGCGAAGCCATGATTCAATAATGAAAGGTTTTGTAAGTAGCTTTTTTCTAAAATTTGACACTGCCACCCACAGGGATGGCTTTTGGAAGCAGGAAAAAGGGGAAGAATTCAATCACACTTCCTAAAATGGTAGCTAAATTCCGCAAAAAGGTTGGGATAACAATGCATAGTGGTAGTTTAAAACAAAAACGAATTTTATTTAATTAATTAATTTAAACCAGCTTATTTACATCGAATATAACCCCTGATTGTTATTAAAAATAATTATTTCTATGAATGTATGTATGTATATACGAAAGTTGCGTACGTCACACTATGGGACTACAGCGGCCAAAAGTAGTGAAAACAGATAAGCGAATTTAAAAAAAATAATTACGCAGATGCATAGCAGCGTGGGTTCCCATAAGGCAGTGCCCGGCGAGAATTCCGATAACATGGCGGAGCATTGGTCGCTCCAAACGAAAGAGAGGGCGAGATCTACGCTTATCTAACCTAGGCCAGATGTGTCTCGCTATTCTGCACGTGGGCTCTGCGGTCCATCTTACATTTGCTCGTTCGATAAAGTTATTCTGCAGCCAAAGTTTGCAGGATGATATCGGTAGGGTTCCTTTCCGAGCCAGCTCGTCCGCAACACAGTTGCCCGGTATGTCCCTATGACCTGGTACCCATACAACTCGAGTAAAGTGGCTCCTTGCCAGCTCATTTAGAATACGTCTACATTCCTCGACAATCTTCGATGAGGATTTGTCACAATTAAGTGCTTTGATAGCTGCCTGGCTATCAGAAAAAATAGTTACTGCATGCAGATTAGTAGGAGAATCGATCATCCATCTAGCAGCTTCGTAGATTGCTGTTAGTTCAGCCTGAAAAACGCTACAGTAATCTGGCAGACGGAAACTGAGGCTAAGTGAGAGTTCCTGCAAATATATGCCACTTCCTACCTTCAGATCTAGCTTGGAGCCATCGGTGTAGATGGCTGCGGAATCAGAATAAGAGATCAGGATTGAATCTTCCTCCCACTCACCTCTTGAGGGGATCCTTGTTTGGAAGTCATTCTTTAGTCCAGTAGGCGGGACTGTGTAGTCAAGGCGCCTAAAGTTTCCTGGAAGATCTTCCAAAATTCTAGAGTGTCCAAATCTTGTATCACTCCACTTGATCAGCGCGTTTAATTTAACAGCATTACAACTTGCCTGCAGTTTGCCATATAGGTCCACAGGTAGAAAATGGAGCAAAGTCTCTAGGGCTTTAGTCGGCGTTGAGGGCAACGCCCCCGTGATCATAATGCACGCCACCCTTTGAACCTTTGTTAATCTGCTTTTGATTGTGAGTTTGTCCACGGATGGCCACCAGACCGTGATGCCATAGAATAGAATGGGACGCACCACTGCTGTGTACATCCAGTTCACGATGTGCGGCTTTAAGCCCCACTTTTTTCCTATTGCTGATTTACAGGCATACAGGGCAGTTATAGCCTTCTTGCAATGCTCTTCAACATTGCGCCGCCAAGTTAGCTTTCTGTCCAATACAACGCCCAGGTACCTAACTTCCTCCGAGAGGGCCAGGGTAACACCGCTCAGGGAAGGAAGTTGCACCTGGACGGTTTTAATTTTCTTTGTGAAAAGAACCATGACTGTTTTCCCTGGATTGACACCAAGGCCAGATTCCTTGGACCAGGTTTCCACAACGCGTAAGGCGCCTTGGACCAGATCACATAGAACTTGGGGGTGCTTACCTACCGCCGTCAGGGCCAGATCATCAGCGTAGGCAACTACCTGACAGCCTGTGCTCTGTAGCTGCGACAGCAGAGTATTCACCGTTAGATTCCACAGGAGTGGGGAGAGGACACCGCCTTGCGGGGTGCCGCGGTTTGCATACCTTGTTACCGATACTCTCCCATCTCCGAGTATATAGTTCTGCAGCCTAGAAGGCGATGAACAAATTCTACCATAGGGTACTCCAGACCGAGGTTAGTTAGGGCCCGGAGAACAGCTTCTGAGAGAACATTATTGAAGGCACTCTCGATGTCAAGGAATACGCCTAATGCATATTCCTTAAGCGCTAATGCCTTTTCAATGGTGCTGACAATACCATGCAAAGCTGTGTCTACAGACCTGCCTTTCCAATAGGCATGCTGACAGCTAGACAATTTACTAAAATCAATTTCTTGTCGGATCTTCACGTCCAGTAGTCTTTCCAGAACCTTCAGGAAGAAAGATGTAAGGCTAATCGGTCGAAAGTCGCTTGGCTTCACGTGGGATGGTCTGCCGCCCTTGGGAATGAACACAACCTTCGCCAGTGTCCATCCCTTGGGTATGAAGCTAAGTCTGAGACAAGCCTTATAGATTGAAACTAGCATCGGACATAGAATGTCAGACGTTGCCCGAAGTTCGGCAGGGAAGATGCCGTCCATGCCTGGAGATTTGTAGGGCTGGAAGGACCTTATGGCCCAATCTACCCTTTCTACATCAATAAAATCTATGCATTCTAAGGAGGGTCCAGAAATTGTGCGAGCGACGCCAGGCTCCTCAGTACACCCTGGAAAGTGGGCGCTCATTAGAACCTCATTCTTCATTCCTAAGTGCCGAACAGCTCATACACGAAATTCCAGCGAATTTCTAGTACGGTTACTACTTTTGGCCGCAGCTTCTATGGGGACGTCCCACTGTGCGTCAGACGGCGCACAACTCGAGAATAGGTGGTCCACTTTGAGCTACTTTTCTGGTGTGTTTGTTTGCCTTGTAAATTCTTTGCGGTACCATTTACAATAGATAGATATGAAGAAGCTATTAGTTTGTGGAAAAACTATGGACGACGGACGGTTCCATACTGCGTACTTTTAGAACCCACGGCTTTTAATTTAGAGAATTTTAGCGATGGAAATTTAGCGTAGCCATTGTCAGAATTCCATTGCAGGAAAGAAAGACAATTGGGAAAGAAATCAACGTACAGTTTCATAAGTAAAAACACGATCAGCTGATTGCCAGAAAATGCCTACAGCTAGGATCACCTGTTTTTTGGCATGCGCTCTTATCTTTTACAATTTCTTTAATTTCTATTACATTTTCTTCTATTTCTATTACAATTTATTCAAAATACACTAACACACTGAACAAAAAACACCAATACACTAACCAAAAACACACCCAGAGCCTGCCAAACACACACCTACAGCCTGCCAGAAAAAACGGTAAGAAGAAGAGTTACTTTACTTATGGAACTGTACGATGAAAGAAATATCACTGTTTTTGATTTTAGGAGTAGGGTGGGGGTGTCATTGATAAAATTAGAGTGAGAGAAAGTTTTTCTTACAAAACCTTTCATTATTGAATCATGAAGCGAAGCCAACTAAAAGTAAAAGGATCAACATTGAAATGCGTCAAAATGAAAATAAGGGAGCACGAATTTCCATGTGAAATAAAACTCTCTGGGAAGACAATACCTGTAATAATTGTACCATGGTTCCCCTCATGTGGAAATCGTAGAGCTTTTTATTTAATAAATATTGGCACAGAATGCGATGGGAGCTTTTACTTGATAAAATTTCCTTACAAATAATTTATCAAAAAAACACAGAATTGGGAGGTTAGTGTTCTTAAATTGCTAGAATACAGGTATGTATGTAGTATCTATCGCGTCACCTAAGCACCTTGGTCATATAGCGTTGTAATGGATTATCAGCATAAACTACAAATTTATAGTAAGTTTGGCACATGTTAGATAAGAGTCAAACTGAGTACAAGTTAAAGAACCAATTTAATGAAAAAAGTGGAGTTGTCGAATGTCGAGAACAGAGTGATATTAGTTATTATTAATGTTCTTTTTAAAGCGATCTTGTTTAAAACACACTTCTATTCTTATGTCTAATTTTGAGCAACGGAAAGAAAATTTCCGTAGAAAAGCTCTTACTAAGCAACGTAAAGAAACAAAAGTCAGAAATAAAAGTTAAGAGCAACGAAAAAAATTTCATTGAGAATAACTCGTATAATGCAACGTAAAAAGAAAAAAGTCGTAAACAAAAATTATGGGCAACGGAACAAATTTTGTCCTAGGCGACATAAAAACAAAAACGTCAAAAATAAAAATTAAGAGCCACGGAAAAAATTTTGCCTTGAGTATAACACTCACTGAGCGACGTAAAAGCAAATAAGTCGAAAATAAAATTTATGGGCGACGGAAAAAGATTATATTGTGAATAACACTTATATTTAATTTGGGTTAAAAATAACTAATATGTAAAGTAACAAAATCTTTTTTATATTTAATTTAATAGTTATGGACCTTTTTTTTTGATATTGCTTATAACAGTTATGTATCTGTTTAAAACTTATTTAGAAATAATAAAATGTTTACAGCAGAACGTCAAAACAGTTCACTTGCAAGTTTTTACTAGATTTGTGTTCAATAACTTTTTCTGCTAGTTTTCTTTTCTTCTCAATTTTACGCTCTATTTTGCTTTTACGCTCTCGCTGCAATTTTTAACTGGAGAAGTTATTATACACACCTAATTTCACTAGCAAGAATTTTCGCTTGTTACGCTCTCGATTCAGTGTTCTCTTGAAAATTGACTGGGTTATTATCAGTGCACGGACTTAGCAAAAATGAATAGTGGTCGATTTTACACACACAAAAATTGTAGAAGTTGGTAGATTTTTTTAAAAGAAACAATATTAGATAGTTTTTACTTAAAAAGGATAAATCAAGGCGAATGTGTATAAGATGGTGTAGCTGGATTTTCGCCTCGGTGGTTCTTAATGTCAAAATTATGTACTTGTTGTGATTCTTACTATCTTTAATTGTAAAATTTGTTAGTGTAATTTTTGATTTCATACTCCTGCTATCACCTTATATGAATTCACCTTGGGATAAGTTGTACTTTTTATAAAACAAAAAAATCTATTTCAAGCCAATAAAACATTCAAATGTATGCATAAAACTGGGCCTAAATTACGGCATCCTTGATCGAATGAAACTCTATTCGAATTTAATGAAAAAAATGATATCTGTTTCCCGTAAACACAATTTAAATTGAAAAAGCGAACTCCCTACCCAATGCCGTAACCGTAACAAGAAAAATCTGCCTTCGAATTTGATTCGATCATGGATGCCGTGACTTAGTCCCTGTATTAGGTGAAAAAGGGACTCAAATAATTACTACACTTCAAAATTTCATGACTAAAATTATGTTTGAAATACTTGAAGTTTGCAGACCATTCGTTCGGCAGTCTCCCACGAAAACGTATTGCAAAAGAAAAATATTTGTTTAAACAGCTGAAGTTTTTGTTGCTTACGCTTGTGAGCTGAAAGCTGTTCGCACCGGCTGATAGTGTTTTCGTTGACATTACTTTGATCCCTTGTTTACAGTTTTGCTACGAAAAAACGAAATCAATATCTTTGGCCCGTAGTCATAGTCAAAATATTTATATTTATGGGCACGCCGTATGTGATTTCCCCCCTTTTCACGACCATTGTTCCCGCCATCCCTTTCTTGTTCGAAATTCCCGCAAAACGCGAAAAGTTCCTCTTCTGGCAACGCTGCAGGTTGCCTGCATATACTTGGTGCTTTTTATGCAGCGTTTTTGCTGCATTTAAAATGCAACATTTAGCACTTTCGAACATATGTTTTCGAAGAGCGTTCATGCTATCGTATTTAGCAAATGTACATTTACGCGAGTTGGAAATCGTATGCTTTTGACAAAGAGCCGTGTTCCAGTAGCTTATTCAGATCCGTATCTAATACGCTCAATTCTCACGGAAAAGATAATGTGCAAAAACCCCTACCGAAAAGGAAAAAATAAATTTTAAACCAAAAATTCAATACGAAAACTTGAATTGTTTTAAACATAACCAAAAATTTGTTTGTGTATGTATTCATTTGTCGCTGTTGTCAATTAAAATTTCCTCACTTAATTAGGAAACAAAACAAACCGATACCTCGTTTATACGTAGGCTATTTGCAAATAAAAATAATTTGCAAATACTTAACTCACCGTTTATTCGATGGCGAAAATTTTTTATTCAATATTGCCTGATTAAAAAAAGGCAATAATATGACCATCGAAAAAGAAAATAAGTTGAAAATGGCAACGTTTTAATTATAAAAAGGCAATAAGATGACCATCTAAAACGAAAATAAACCTAAGAATGGCGGCGTCTTGCGCTTAATTGCAAATAGTATCACTAATCAATACTTATTTGCGTGATTTACTTACCAAGTTTACCATTTTGCAAATTGTTATTTGCAAATAATACGTGCGTATAATGGGCTGTTTTTGCTTACGCGTAAAAGCACATTTAGCGCATTTAGCTCTAAATGCTTCTCTAAATGTACATTTATCCATACAAAATTCGTCACCTAAATGCAACTAAATGCAACTCCATTTTTGCATTAAGAATCTAAATGCTAAAAGCAACCCTGTGATCTTCCAAAATTTCCACGATTCGAACATGGTTTAAAGAGGAAAAGTGGCAACATTGCTTTTTCGAGTATACAGTTGCGCGTTTCAGTGATCGCCGATCGAGATGTCTTTTATTTTACATTACATATTTGGATAAAGAAAAGTTAAGCAAATTCAACATCGATGTGATGCTGATAGAAATCTGGATCAATTTGTGATCAGCTCTGTTTGGTTTGTTTCCTAATTAAGTGAGGAAATTTTAATTGACAGCACCGTCAAATGAATATATATACAAACAAATGTTCGGTTATGGTTAAAACAATTGAAGTTTTTGTATTGAATTTTTGGTTTTAAATTTATTTTTTCCTTTTCAGTAGGCTTTTTGCACATTATCTTCTGCGTGAGAATTGATCGTAATATATACGGATCTAAATAAGAGACTGGAACACGGCTGTTTGTCAAAAGCATACGATTTCGAACTCGCGTAAATGTACATTTGCTAAATGCTATAGCATGAACGCTCTTCGAAAACATATGTTCGAAAGCGCTAAAGGTTGCATTTTAAATGCAGCAAAAATGCTACATAAACGTAGTAAGAGTTGATCACAAATTGATCCAGATTTCTATCAGCATCACATCGATGTTGAATTTGCTTAACTTTTCTTTATCCAAATATGTAATGTAAAATAAANGCGTAACTTTTCTTTATCCAAATAACGTAAAATAATAAATGAAATCTCGATCGGCGATCACTGAAACGCAGCACTGTATACGCGAAAAAGCAATGTTGCCACTTTTTATCATTAAACTATGTTCGAATCGTGGGAATTTTGGAATATTACAGGGTTGTTTTTAGCATTTAGATTCTTAATACAAAATGGAGTTGCATTTAGTTGCATTTAGGTGACGAATTTTGTATGGATAAATGTACATTTAGAGTAGCATTTAGAGCTAAATGCGCTAAATGTGCTTTTACGCGTAAGCAAAAACAGGCCACAAGGAATAGTGAATGTATTTTCAATCTTTATATACTTAAAATCAAATTTGTGAAACAAAAATTCAATTTCCAAGTGTTTGCATTTAAGTGACAAAAACAAAAACAACGCGCTGTTTCTCAAATTCTGGGCACGAAGTGCGGTTTTTTTCGTTCCCGTACTTCTGGATTATGTTCCATTTTTGAGAGCAAACTTTTCGCTTATTCTCTAATTACCGGATCCGGTCCGGATTGTTAGGGAAAGAACCTTTTAATTTGGCCAGCCAATTGACAATAAATCCCAACCATGGTTGCCACTCGCCAACATTTTTTTCTACCAAAATCTCTTAAGAAAAGTTACCAAATCTTCACTACCAAAATCTTCCCTTCATCAGTGAGAAAAAATATACTGAATAACACTGCTATATTTTTTAACAAATATGTATATACTTACAGCCCGGTTCTGTGCACTTAATAAACTCAATATTTTTATAATTTGTCAATTTTTGATTATTAATCAAGAACTCCCAGTTCTAGCACAGAAGTTTAAATCTATTTTCTTGATAAATTATCAAGATTGAAAATGCTATTGACAATTATAATAATATTTTCTGTTAGAAAATATTTTTCTATCAATTAATTACAGCATGTGCCGTTATTCTCATTTTCGTTGTTGGTGTTCCCGACAGGGTAGGAGTATGATGTAATGTGGAACGATTTTCCATCATCCCTTGTCAAATTTGGTGTGGAGACAAACCGGTTTCGGCGTTGTGCCTTTTTCAGTGTAATTTTTCGTTCGGAATGTGCCGATACTTGGGCCTGTGACTCACAGAATAACAGCACCGGCACACAAAAAAAGTGGCGGGTGCTTTTAACCGTTCGTTTGACTCGTACAAAATTTCGAGTAAATTGCGAAAATTGCTATTTTTTTTGTTATTTTTTCAGTTGTTCATAATTTACTGTACGTCGAAATATATGTCGGTAGGTGTCGAAATACATGTCAGTAGATGTGTCTGGTAAAAAGCACGCAACATGTTTTTTTGCCGGAATAAGCAAAACGATTTATGGACCTTATGCCCTGTATGCAGCTCTCAAGAAAACGGTCAAGAAAAAATGTCCATTATTTCGTGTGTGTGTCCCAAGGAATTTTG
The DNA here is from genome assembly GCF_001687245.7 of Rhagoletis zephyria. NCBI lineage: Eukaryota > Metazoa > Arthropoda > Insecta > Diptera > Tephritidae > Rhagoletis > Rhagoletis zephyria. The sequence goes on from NW_016157468.1 coordinate 111,544, forward strand.
ACATTTTTGATACTTCACAGCCTGTTGCCACACTCTTTCCTCAAGAAATAATGGGGCGGGCATATATTTCTGTTGCAAACCTGGGTTGCTTTGTACTCTTTTTCACAAAAAACTTTAGAAAACCGTAGTAGAAAGAGTAGCAAATTTCTTAAAAACTGCGTACTGCCTCAAGAAAATTTTACACAAGAAAATTTCTTAGACATTTCTTGTACGTAATTTTGTATGGAATTTTTGCTTTTCTTGAAAACTGCATAGAGGCATTTACCAAAAATTGCCAGATTGCCAGTATTAAAATGTGAGAGGGTATAGTTCAAAATTTATCGCAAAAAGTTGTTTTAAAAGTGCAGCTCTTGGTGCTGCCACTGTAATTCAAATCTTTGCAGTATTTGAATATGAGATGACTCTAATTTAATCGAAGTGATTTTGTAAAAGAGTCAGTAGTGCTGCCACTGAAACTCGAAGGATTTTATATAATTACGCACATTCAAAACATAATTCATTTCTTTCTAGTAATGCAGATAGATGTTTAGTTGCAAAAGTTACCAAAATGAAATAAAAGTTACCAAGTTACCAAACCGTTTAAGAGTTACCAATTTTGGTAATTGAAAGTTACCAATTGTGACAACCATGATCCCAACTAACGTATTAGCGTATTAGAGATGATGTTTTCGAAGAGCGTTCATGCTAACGCATTTAGCAAATGTAAATTTACGCGGGTTCAAAATCGTATGCTTTTGACAAACAGCCGTGTTCCAGTCGCTTAGTCAGATCCGTATTTATTACGATCAATTCTCACGAAGAAGATAATGTGCAAAAAACCCTACTTAAAAGGAAAAAATAAATTTTAAGCAAAAAATTCAATACAAAAACTTGAATTGTGTTAACCAAAACCGAACATTTGTTTGTGTATATATTCATTTGTCGGTGCTGTCAGTTAAAATTTCCTCACTTAACTAGGAAACAAAACAAACAGAGTTGATCACAAATTGATCCAGATTTCTATCAGCATCACATCGATGTTGAATTTGCGTAACTTTTCTTTATCCAAATAATTTAAAATAATAAATGAAATCTCGATCGGCGATCACTGAAACGCAGCTAGCCACTGTATACGCGAAAAAGCAATGTTGCCATCAGTAAACCATGTTCGAATCGTGGAAATTTTGGAAGATCACAGGGTTGATTTTAGCATTTAGATTCTTAATGCAAAAATGGAGTTGCATTTAGTTGCATTTAGGTGACGAATTTTGTATGTATAAATGTACATTTAGAGTAGCATTTAGAGCTAAATGCGCTAAATCTGCTTTTACGTGTTAGCAAAAACAGCCCATTAAGCAGATGTGGAGAAAACGGCCATTAGGGCCGGTTGTTCAATGTCTGATTAGCATAAATCGGAAGTAGAAGCTCCGGTTAAATACAAAGACTGCTTTATCGATCACATGTTTTGTGCATGATGTCGATAATGATGCTTAACCGGCAAGTACTGATAACCTGACATTGAACAACCGGTCCTTAATGCAAAAATGGAGTTGCATTTAGTTGGCGAATTTTGTATGGATAAATGTACAATTAGAGTAGCATATAGAGCTAAATGTGCTTTTACGCGTAAGCAAAAACAGCCCATAATGCTGTCAGTACACGCAGAATTTTGTCGATTACTGGAGACCGCAGTGAATACGCAGAAACCAGCTGTTTACTTCAGTGTTGCTTACTACAGTGCTGCCACTCATCCATGCCTTTTCGTAAACTTACCTTTTCAACTACAATTTTTCGTGCTATAATAGATCGTACCTAAATATAAACTACTTTTTTTTCAACAAAAAGCCTTATTAGATAGTAAATTTCAAATATTTTAAACGTATTTTTAATAGGAACTTATATCTTTTTTACTATTTGTAAAACTGACGAACTGACAACCATCTATAGAAGGGAGAAATCAGCTGTCACGGTAAAATCTAAATTCCGCAGATTTTTGCGCTACGGGCTACGACTACAGAAGATTCTGCGTTGTTGAGTTTTCATTTACATAGCGTTCTGGTAAAATAGATCGTGTCATCTGACTCGGGTTTACGTACCGGTGGTTTACTTTCTTGACTAATTTCACCTTTAACACATTTTCACAAAGGGGGCGTTCTGATAAAAGCCTCGTAAACTTGCGAGTTTTAAACAGTTTAAAGCTGAAATTAGTCGAGAACGCAGAACGTATACTTAAACGCAGTCTGTATATGCAGAATTTTGTCGATTACTGGAGCACTCAGTGTTGCTTACTACACTGTTGCCACTCATCAATGCCTTTTCATAAACTTACCCTTTCAACTAAAATTTTTCGTGCTATAATAGATTTTAGCTAAATATAAACTACTTAGTTTTCAACAAAAACCTTATTCAATAGTAAATTTCAAATATTTTAAACATATTTTGAATAGGAACTTATAACTTTTTTACCATCTGTAAAACTGACGAAGTGGCAACCATCTAAAGAAGGAGAAATCAGCTGACACGGAAAAATCTAAATTCCGCAGATTTCTGCGCTACGGGCTACAACTACAGANTAGTTTATTCAGTGAAATCGCTGTATAAATTTATCAGAATTGTGTAAACGAGGTTCCATACAAATTTTGACAGTTCATTTATAAGGTTTANGACTTAATGAGTTTAAGGGAATTATTGCTAAAAATGTGTAAATTTCTGTATTAAATTGATGATGTAAACATTTATTAACTTTATTTTAAACTCAGAAAAAGTGCCAGTTTAAATAAATTTCCTATTAAAGGTGTCGTGAGATTATCGTATAAGTTCATGGTATAATTATAATAGTGGTATTCATCTAAACCGATAACTTTATCAAGCAGATAATCTTATAAGTTTATGCACTCTGTTACATGAACGACCCACACTCTCTTTTCGTTTACACATGCGACAATAGTCGTGTTTTCTTTGGTTATAAAGCGCAGTGTCACTAACTTTATACTACTAGCACGGGGATAAAGAAATTATAGAAACTACCTCACTAAATTGGAAAAAATTATATTTACGAGATATCTATTTAAATAAATGTACATATAACATAAAGGCTATTTATTTGAAGCAAGTTATAAGAAACAATGGCAGAATGTCTGTTTGTGTATGAATTCATTTGTCACGGCTACCAAACTTTGCGAATTATCAGTGAAACAAAACAAACAGACGGGATAATAATTGAACCAGATCTCTATCAGGATCATATCGTTGTTGAATTTGCGTGCAAAATTTGTATGCGGATCCCGATTATTGCCGAAGAAAACATAGCTAGAGTTGCGACAGAGTTGCATTGTCTTCAGTTTATCAAGTTTATTCAGTGAAATCGCTGGATAAATTTATCAGAAATGTGTAAACGAGTTTCCATACAAATTTTGACAGTTCATTTATAAGGTTTACACAATTATAAGTTTATACGGTTTACAATGCATTTATAAGGTTTGATGAATACCCTTAATAAAACTATTAAAGAAATAATCAATAATAAAATAATAAATTTTATTGCACCATGGTATAAGTTAAGTTAAGTCTTGACTATCTGAGCTTTCAACTCTCTATTTTGTGTTTACGCTCTCGCTGCAAGTATTTGCTGAATAAGTTATTAAACAAACTTAAATTTTGACGTTTGCTGAAAGGAATTTTTGGTTAATGTCAATTGTGTCCAGGGATTGGCAAAATTTCTGCAAAATGGATTTAAATAGAAAATTATTGAATCAAGGATGGTGAGTTTTGGATGCATTCACTGAAACGAATCAATACAAAAATTTCGGCCTACATATACATATTTAGGCATATAACGGACGATGGTCTCAAAAAAGTGACTGCTGCCTTCTCCAATGCGGGCGGGCCTGAAATCAATGATGAGCGAAAAATTATTTCAACCATTATGGATGTAAGTACTTGCTATCATATTGCTCACAATTTAATACGAATTTTATATTGAAATGAAATAGATGGACTTCCGTGACATTGCTGCGGGAGCTCTACCAACTAAAAGAGATGACAATATTTCTGGTAGGATCGTTCTGCAATTGCAAAAAACACGTAATGTTTCGGCTCCCAAGTCTAACGAAGATTCAAAAGCTGCACCGAGGTTCCTACACTTGGAATTAAGTGACGGGGTTACAACAATCCAGGCCTTGGAATTAGAAAATATTCCTGCGTTGAGCACGAATTTACCTCCAGGGACGAAAATATATTTTACCTCAGATAGACTTGAACTAATACAAGGTTTTTTGATACTGCGTTCTTCTGAGCTTCAGGTTTTAGGAGGGAGAGTCGAAGCAATGGTTGAAAAGTGGGAATTGGCTCGTACAATGCAAAAATACGCACGTAGTGGTCGTCGAATGAGCGGTGCCACAGGACCTCCCCCATGGATACCCTTTGGAAAAAAAGTTGAAACTTCGCTTTCAAAGGAGCGTAATTTTAAAAGCTTGCAAACTGGGGGCCCAGAAAGAAAAGATAGTAAAGAAAATCAAGAATTTAATGCCATGCGTAATGAGGCCATAGCGGAAGCCAGCAAAGCTGGTTCAAAAAAGGTAATGCAAATTTTTAGTTATTTTGAATATGCATGCACATATATATGCATTTATAATAGTTGCGTTCCCTAACTCGCAAGAAGTTTCAAGAATTTACAGGAATTTGCCAGAAAGCGTTCCCGTACTCGGTTCTCTGGCTTCTTTTGCCTTTTGACAGTTTAACAGGTTTTAACCCCGAAAAGTTGGGGAACGCAACTAATGATTGTACATTAGGGTCCAAAAATGCTTTTAAAAGTAAAGTCAAAATTTTTATGCTCACCCCCTAGGATTTAGTCCGGGAGCTAGCGACGGTTTTTAGTGACTTATTTTTTCCATCGATAAAAGTATGATAAGATTTTCAAAATAACCACGAAAACAAACCACTTACACCCAGTTAGTGCGACAACGCCGTCCTAGAGCATTGACATTGTGTAATAAAAAATTTAAAAATAACTTTATTTTATCGTCGTTGGCCTTTTGGGTGGTTATCAATTAACATGGGACGCTGTCAAAAATTTATCACTTACACTTATATAGCGGGACAATCGAACCTGTGACATCGCACCTTAAATTTATCGCGGACATCGAGTAACGCATTATACATGTAAAAATAATGTGCTTACCAGAGAACAGCTTTGAGTATGATCGAGCCTTTTTGATCACACTCACTAAAAATCAAGCACAAGCGAACGCCACACTCGGCTACTATGTGTTCGATCGAGATGCATACCCGACAGCTGCTTTGGTTACGAACGAGTCTGTTCGATCACCCTCGCTATAAATTGAGCACAAGCGAACACCACACTCGGACACCCGCAGCTAACCCGAAAATTTGTGTAACAATGAAACGGACACCCGAACATTGCGATAAAATGCAGGACAACAAAGAAATTTACGCTGAAGGTAACTGGCGCCAATATGTTCCCACAAAGCATACGAAAATGTTGTTGCTTTGTGCTTGTGCATACGCAATGAAAAAATTAGAAGCGAAGTAGACAAAAATGTTTTTGCATCTATTTCGTATAGTTTCGCGTGGAAAGCTGTGTGTGTATATATTAGAACACAGCCTAAAACTATGTAGGTACATAAGTACTTTTACAAAAAATAAATGTGCACCGAGTGTATAGGGCTTGGGCATTGCCGATCTACACACATTTATACCTAAATGGATGTAGGCGTCGTGATGCCGCATTTTGTATGAGCAAAAATATAAGAAATGGTTAAATGTACACTTAAACAAACTACCGAAAAATTCAACCTTCTCTTTACCCTCTACGCACAAAAACTAAGAACACCGCGATGAGAAGGCAACATTTTTTGTAGAAACAAAAACGTCATAAGCCAATCAAGAAAATTTTGTGCACACTCGGGTTGAAACTCGAACACCCGGGTATATTGAGCTGCAAAGCACCCGAACCCAATCAAGTATGTATGAAAAGCAATCGGGTGTTGTGGCCAACATGTTCGTCTTGAGCTCAGTCGATAACGAACAATACTTCTGCTCGTATACAGAGAACGATGCAAAGCGGGTTTTGTTAGATGATCGAGTATACACGAAAATCATGCACCCGCTGCAGATGTCTGGTGCTTACATCGCATCCCTGGGACAAACCTATTGTAAGTGATCGGCAAAGTCGGCGCCGCACAGTGCTTCCCTTCCATATAAAGACCCTTATTATGAGTTGCATTCGATTTTCGATCTTCGCTGGCTATTAATTATCTAGATAAGAGTACGTGTTAAAATAATTTGACAGCTGTGATCCGTAGCTCGTCGTTTTCATTGCGTTCGGGCTATTATGGCTCATAATGGTATATTTTGCATTTGGATATACATATCCATCCATACAAAGCTCAGGCCACAAAGCACCTGAAGACATCTGATCATTCACAGCGTCATGGATACGGTTTATTGCACCATATGATTATTAGGCGCATAATTTTCTGAAAGCTTTCGACTCACACATAGAAAAAGTGAAGCCCCTACCGAATGCCGTTGCTTTTTAAACACACAATGCTTTTGAACATAGAATTCTACTCATATGGTTGCCCGGTTACGCTGCATTATTGATGGCAATTGTAAAGCTTATGACAAGGAAAGGTAGGATCATCCACAACCTTCTGGAAATCACGGTACATATAGTAATAGCCACTTTCAAGCAGTTTGTTAGAGATCAAGCAATTCTAGTAACGCCTAAGAACTTTTCGCCTTGCGAAACTTTCAAGACTACCTGGTATTTCTCTAAAAGTAAACGCTTACAGCCCACTTCCTAATGTGAACTTGTCTTAACCTATGTTACATGTAGAACTGAATCGAAAAATTTACCAAATTGAAAAATAAATTACCAAATTTGATAAATAAGGAAAAAATTACCAATTTTGGTAAAACATTACCAAAGCAGCAACGCTGTTCTATATACGTATATAGCTGATGCCAGATAAAACTTTGAAGCTTTGCGTGACATTTATAACTTTGCCAGCAAAGCGCCAGATGCAAAAGGTGTGCCACAATGAACGCCAAGAAAACCATTTTGTACTACTTTTTTACTGTTGTTGTTGTTGTTGTTGTAGCGGTACTACTAAGCCCCGCCTTTTTCGGGTCTACGTTCAATCATTTTCGTCAAGCTCAACTAACGGGAGGCCCAGGAAACGAGCTGTTTCAATGGGTTCGGACCAGAGGGAGAGGGGTGTTAGCTGAGTCGGATTGAGCTGGCATGTAAAGAGGTGGTTGGTGTCGTGGGGGGATTCTCCACATGCCGGACACTCATTGGGGATATTGGGGTCGAGTCTGGACAGGTAACTTTTGAGGCGGCTACAGTATCCAGACCGTAATTGAGCCAGGGTAACGCGGGTCTCTCTTGGCAGTTGAAGCTCCGTCTCTTCTACAGGTGGTGATTGGGTTCCTATTACGGCATTCATAGGTCGATAGTCGAGGTAGGTGGTAACTGACTCTCTATGAATGTCGTTGATGGCTCGTCTGTATGTCGTCGGGTCCAGTCGTTGGTCTACGTACTGTTGGACTGCGTCCTTGTACACGAATAGGTGCCCCCTGACGTGCCTGGGTGGAGGCTCCTCCTGTGACACCCCACCAGAAATTGCTTACAGAGCATTTTGTTGTGTTCCCTTACGGGGAGCACTTGGGCCTCGCTGTGCAGGTGGGGCTCAGGCGTCATCAGAAGGCACCCAGTCGCTGTCCGGAGTGCGGCGTTCTGACAAGTCTGTAGCTTCGTCCACTGCGTCCAACTAGTCCCCGGCGTCCAAACTGGCGCAGCATAGTTTAGAACCGGCCGGCCAATTGCCTTGTATGTTGCCAGCAACGTTTCTTTGTCTTTGCCCCAAGTGCTGCCGGCGAGCGACTTGAGGACCTTGTTGCGGCTCTGTACTTTATTGACAACTGCGGTGGTCTGCGTGGAGTAGGAGAGCAGGCTATCGAAGGTGACCCCTAAAATTTTCGGGTTGTTTACTTACAGTCGGTATTGGTGTGCCATCGACGTGTATGCTTAACTCTAGCCTGACCTCCTTCGTCCAGGTGGTGAAGAGGGTCGCCGTTGATTTCGTTGGGGAGAGTATTAGGCTCCTTGCAGTGAAGAAGCGAGAAAGGCTGGAGAGATAGTCGTTCACTTTTGAGCAGAGGTCATCAATTCCATTCCCGGACGCCAAAATCGAGCAATCATCAGCGTATGAGATCAGGGAAACTCCCTCAGGTGGTTGAGGAAGCTTCGAGATGTAGAAGTTAAATAGTAAGGGAGGAGAACACCACCTTGTGGAACCCCTTGTTTAATCCTTCTTGGTTTCGAGGTTTGATCTCGGAAGATTACTGACGACTGTCGACCACTCATATAATTCGCCGACCATCGCTTCAGTCCCTGTGGGAGTGAGGAGGCCTCGATGTCTTCTAGTAGCGTGGAATGGCAGACGGTGTCAAACGCCTTTGACAAGTCCAGCGCTACTAGGACCGTTCTCTCACAGGGGCGGTTTCGATTTAGGCCACGAGTTATTTGGGTGTTTATGGCGTTAAGTAAGTGCTGTTGTTGTGCTGTGCATTTTACGGAATCTGTGCTGGTTCTTCGCTGGGGTCAGGTGGAAAGTGAAGTATGGGAGTAGTAGGGCCTCCAGCGTCTTCGCACCGGGGAAAGGAGCGTTATCGGGCGATAAGAGTTGTTGTTGGGTCCGTTGAGATTCCGTCGGGTCCAATCGCTTTGGAGGCTTTCGCCCTCCCGATGGCCCCCTTCACTTCACAGCTGGTGAAAACAAGTAGTGCACTGTTTTTCGGCAGCCTGTGCAGACTCCTGGTCACTCGACGTTTGGCCTTGTCTACCGAAGGGTGCAGTGTGAATTGCCTTCTAAAGTAGGCTGCGCATTTCTTTGGGTCCGACGAGGCGCGACATTTGAAAGAGATATCGACTCTGTCATCACGCTTCGTTGGGTTGGACAGGAACCTCACGGTTGACCAGAGCTTACTCACACCAGATGTGAAGTTACAGGCCTTCAAGTGCTCCTGCCACTTTTTCCGCTTATGCTGATTTACCAGTTGCCGAATCTCCAAATTAAGGTCCCTCGAACGGGGGTCCCCGGGGTCGACCTGGCGTAGGTGGTCACGCTCATTTGCTAGTAAAGCTGGTTCGGCCCGGAAATTTGGGCGGACGTCCGGACGGGATGAAGCGAGCCGCTGCGGCAGTAACTACCCTGCGGAAACGGGCGTTCGCCAGTATGTATGTTTGTGGGTGTGGGAAGGGGGCGAAGCTGCTCTCGGTGACTTCCGCGAAGCCGTCCCAATCAGCTTTGTTGAAGTTGGTGTAGGTTCGGTGGTCCGCGGGAGCAAAGTCGGTGGGCTTATTGATCGAGATGATTATGGGTAGATGGTCTGATGCTAGTGTTAGCATAGGTCGCCATGAGATCCTATTGATCAAACCAGAGCTAGCAATTGTGAGGTTTGGCGAGCTGCTGCAGCTACCCATAATCCTGGTGGGGGCGTCGTCGTTCATGGTGCAGAATGTCGAATCGTCTATCTGCTCAGCCAAAAGGTTTCCCCTACGATCATTGGCCAGGCTTGAGTGCCAGAGATCGTGGTGCGCGTTGAAGTCGCCTACTACCATTCGGTTTTCACCTCTGAGTAGCGCACCTATGTCAGGGTGATATCCTTCCGGGCAGCAGGTGACAGGGGGTATATAAGCGTTGAATATTTCGACCTCGACATCGCCTGACCGGACAGCTATGCCCTGACATTCTAGGGCGGTGTCCCTCGGGTCGATATCTTCTTCGATAAGCCGATACTGCACTGTGTGGTGTAATATGAACGCTAGTCCGCCACCATTATCTCGCTCGCGATCTTTACGGAGCACATTGGGAGGTCTGCTGCTGCCCAGAGGAGCTTCTCGGACCCGTGCAGGCTCTTCGGGTGTTGGGTGCGTTGCGCGAGCGGGTAGCCGTGGAGGCTGATTGTGCCGTTTGGCTTGAGCAGCAGGGAGCCACATAGCTTGTGGTCCACTCCCGGTGAGACCTAANAGACCAGAGCAGGTTCTTAGGTGACTCCATCCGTTGCATGAATTGCACCTAACCGAAGTGGAGTTTGGATGGAGTCGATTCTGGCAAACAGCAGAAATACGTTTATGGTCCGGGGTTGGGCTCTACGCCCGCCCAGAGAAGAAGGATGCGGAGCAATCCGGCTGCAGGGAGTTGCTCCATGGGCGAGGGGTATCGCCGATCTAAGCGGGTTTAGGTCGCCGAAACAACAGCCCTTGGTCGGGTAAAACCCGAGTCATTCCGGTACGTAGAACCGGCTGTCTTGGGAATGACTACTTTTTTTTTACTCGTCAAAGTTGCTGTTCCGCAATGCTGCAATGTAATTAAATTTTATGTTTCTGCTAGAGCTGTCAAACCATCGATAGTGGGACCACTCGATAGTTTGCGATAGTTTAGTTTAGTTTACTATCGCTACTATCGAAACTTTTTTTATTATATATTAAGCATATTTTCTTTTATTTCTATAAGTGTACAGTAATCAATACCCAAAAAAATAATTAGAAAGAACGTAATCGGCCCTATTATGGTTGTCGAGATCGATGTTGATGTATTTTTTTTTTATCAAAAAATAGCCCTCGTAAGTCTTACTCTAGCTATCACAGGAAGAGCGTAGCTGGAGTTGGACCTACGAGGACTAGTTTTTGTTGAAAAAATGACATCGACGTCGACGTCGAAAAACATATTAAGGCCGAATATTATTTTCAAAAACTCAAAACAAATCTTTATTATTTCACTAAGAGACTTAGTTTTAAATTTGTGTAATTATATATCGCACGTTTAATAATTGTCGAGGACATGGGTCCGAATTTAATCGACCTTTAAATATTAAGAGATATATTTTGCATACTACTTACCTGAATGAATACTTACCTGAATTAATACTTTAAATTTGTCAAAATGAAATACTTGCTTGTATACCTATACACTCACATAAATACTTATAATAAATAAAGTGATTTGTGAAATCGTATAAATCAAATTAAAACTCTTTTATTCATTTGAGTTATGAATATGGTGCCGAAACCCTATTATTAAGGAACCAATATAAATTTCTATATAAAGTATATAAAAGAAAAAACCAAAAACAATTATACGCAAGTCCGTTAACGACACTTAAAACGAAAAAGGTAGCGAGCGAAGTTGCGGAAAACGAGTTAAGTCGTGTTTTTTTAACTGCGTGCGCATCTACGAAAGTTTGATGATAAAGTTTATTTTTTTAAACCAAGACATAAAACTCGGCTCGGGCAAATAAAAAAGTTTAATTAAACTGCAAAAAAATAACATAAAGTGAAAAAAGGAAAAAAAATACATGCACACATAAAGAAACGAAAAATAGCAGTGCAAATAAAGTGAACAAGTGGGTGCGAAAAAACAAAAACAAAAAAAGTAATTGGCCGACCAACAACAAATATAGGCGACATACCGCAGGCAAGTACCCGTCAAGCGCACCAACAACAACAGCAAGAAGCCAAAGGCAATTAGCCGTAGAAGCCGCCAGCAACAACAGCAAGGAGGGCGCCAGCAGCCCTTGGCAACAAACAGCCCCATAATAGCAAGTAGACGCACAAAATCCGCCCAACAACAGCAACGGCAAGTAGCCCACAAGACGCCGGTAAGCAGCAGCACAACAACAATAGTCAGCACCCACACACAAATACTCAGCCGCGGTTTGTAAAAAGAGGAATGCCCAAGTAAGTCCATCTATTACTTATCGAAAGAATAAAAGGTTTAGCGGATTTCCCAACTGGTACATGGAAACACGGATCTTTCATATACTGCAAAAAAATTAAATAAATACATAAATTCGTGCGTAATTTTCCCGCGCATTTGCTCATATATTTACACACATATCTACTCAAAATCCCAAATCCGCTAAACTAAATCCACATATACGTATATATATTTAGCGGACCCCAAAGGCGGTAAAAATAAAAACCCTCAATTTGATTTACCGCTCATTTTTGCGCACACACATATTAACATTTATATATGAAATTCCCGCGCTTTTCCTTCTGCCCTATACAATCTCAAAAAATAATATCCGCTAAGTATAAATACATATTCTCGTACATAAATCCGAAAATAACACCATACGTATATATATATATATTCAACTGCCGCCAAAAAACCTTCCAAAAAGTACACTCGTACGTATAATACACTTCCCCAATTTACTACTGGGTATATAAGCAAAGCGACGCAAAACTCCCCCTACCTGGGCATATATATTAACCATATACGTATTTATATACGTGTACATATTTATACTGTTCCAAATCCACAGTGATTTTTCTCCCTTGGCATATCCCGCTTATTCGCTATTTGCATTAGCATCGCACAGCTAGTGGGTTACATACGTGTATACATAAGCGGTGCTAACTGCCCTAGCAAACACAATTTGTGTGCAATGTATATACAATATATATATATACACATATAAACCAATATTATAAACGGTTACTGTACTCAGATGCGCTGAGACAGGACAGTGTGGAGCAGAAATATAGCAACGATTCAAAGACAGTGCCGAGCAAAAATATAGCGCCCAATATAGTGTACTACATAATATACGCACACAAATTATTCACATATATATAATAAAACACATACACCCAAACATTTTCTCTACGTACTCAAAGTCTCGAAGAAGAAGAAGAATTATGTCGGAAGATAAGCAGGAAAAACCTCAAGCCCTACACACCCAGCAAGGCATAAGAACAAGATCAAAATCCCAAGCCGAGATCGCTTATAATCATAAAAAATTCCTTTATGAAATTTCGAGACTGGACAAATATTGCGAGAAGTGGTGGAGCATTAGCGAAACGGACCACACTGAGGCAGGACTGAGAACATATCTGGAGCTCCTCAACAAATACATGGCCCTGGTAGACGCAGCTAACGGAGCAATACAGATGAGCAATGCAGATGAGAAGACGCGGAAAACCTGCGATGCCTCGTACTATAACTCCAGCGACAACGCGTTAAACACGAAGCTGAGAATTAACGAGTTGCTCAGCCAATTCCAGCAAAACTCGGACCTCACCAGAAACAATACATCCGTTGTGATGATGCCCCAACCCCAACCCGATTCGTACAGTTACCTGAAAGTACCTGCTTGTGATACTGAAGCCTTCTATGGAGGATATGAGGACTGGCCATCGTTCAGGGACATGTTCACAGCAGTGTACATAAATCAGCCCAAATTATCTCAGGCTCAAAAGTTGTACCACTTGAGGTAAAAAACTCTCGGGAAAGCAGCCCTCCTTATTAAAAATTATGCCCTTAATGATCTCAATTTTGCTCTCGCTTGGGACGTACTCAAATCGCGCTACGAAAATCGTAGAATTGTCGTTGACAGTCAAATTAAAACTCTTTCTAACCTTCAGCCCGCACATACAGAAAACGGTGAAAAGATTCAACAAATTCAAACGACAATTAATAACTGCCTCTCTACTCTAAAAGCAAATGGAGTTTCCACTGAAAGCTGGGACCCGATGCTCATATATCTCTGCTCCTCAAAGCTCCCAGACGAAACCCTAGCGTTATGGGAGCAATCTCTAAACTCAAGAAAAGAGTTACCCCTCTGGTCAGAAATGGACCAATTTCTTACAACTCGATACGAAGTTGTAGAACGGCTTAGCACATACAGGCCAAATAAACCAAAACAGCCTCAACCCACTTTCATCCTACGGGCAACATCAACAGCTCCTCAGTCCTTCAACTTCCGGAACAAAACTCAGTCGTTCCATACTGAACAAAAAAAGCCAGTCTCATTCAAATTATGCAATTGTAGTCACTCCATGATGAGTTGCGTAAAATTCAAAGAACTATCCGTTCATGATCGGAATAAGTTCGTTAAAGAAAACAATTATTGTAAAAATTGTTTGGCGTACTCTCATTCAGAGAGAGATTGTAAAAGCAACTTCACTTGCGTGTATTGCCAAAAGCGACACCATTCTCTCCTTCATTTCCCAGCGAAATCTCAAACGCCAAACAATAAAATCCCCACTAAAAACTACGTCACATCTCACGTGACCATTGACAATGAAATGCCATGTACCTCTACACAAGCCGCCGCAGTAAATGCATCTCAAAGCAATAATGATAAGGTGCTCTCACATATCTCAAGTAGTAGAGAAAGAACTTTACTCCCTACGGCAAATATACCGATCTTCCATAAAGGAGAAACCGTTCAAATTCGCGCTCTCATAGACCAAGGATCCCAAAAGACTTGTAACTTCTCGTGTACAAAAGCTACTTGGTCTACCCACAACCAAAACAAACTTTGAAATATTAGGAATGGGGGGACGAACAGTCCAGAATGCGAACAAAATTTGCTCACTCACAATATGTTCTCCAGATCTCACCCTAAAAATTGCAACTCACGCAATAATACTCCCCCAATTGACGCAGATTTTACCATCATTCAAGGTGACCTACGTTGATCTCCAAGAATACGCCTCACTGCCTCTAGCTGATCCCAACTGCTTCGCACCCGCCCGGATAGACATGGTAATTGGGAGCGAACTACTCCCCAAAATACTCATTCCAGGTCTCAAAACCAACGTTGGCGGAAGCTTAATAGCCAAAAATTCCATCTTTGCGTGGATATTAAGTGACCCTGTTGCGGAACAAATATCAACATTTTCCGCCCAGGTAGTTGAAGGCTCAGCAGATTTCCTAGGAGATCTACTCAAAAGATTTTGGGAACAGGAGGAGGTTCCATCGGCTCCCACTCACACAGACGATGATGAATTTTGCGAGGAGCTCTACAAAAATACTACCTATCGGAGAGAAGACGGCCGCTAAGTAGTAAAACTCCCATTCACGTCAACATTTCCCGACTTAACCGCGCTAGGGCACTCCAGACCCGCAGCTCAGCAGCAATACCTCAGCATCGAACGGAGCATTGAGAAGAAAGCGGAACTCCAAACCACATATTCAAAGGAACTCGAAGAATACTTAACTCTAGACCACATGGAGCTCACAAAGTCACAAGAAATCATACGTGATGGTAAATATTTCTCATTTTATCTGCCACATCACGATGTGATTAAGGGTCTGATTATGCATACTTCGCATAACTTCGCACAACCATTTGTACCAGTGCACTAAAAATGTAACTTAAGAAAATGTGAAGCAAAATCTAAACTCAACAGGTCGCTAAGTTCTTAAAAGTTCTGCTAATTTCTGGGTAATGGAATACATACAAAGTACATACGAAATTACAGTTTGAAGTTTATGCGAAGTTGTGCGAAGTTATGCGAAGTATGCATAATCAGACCATAAGCCTGATAGTAAAACTACTGAAGTCCGAGTAGTTTTTAATGCGTCAAAACTCCCTCACTCCGGCCTCTCACTCAATGACGTACTGCACACAGGTCCCGTTCTCCAAAATGACCTAATGCTTATAATTCTCAAATGGAGGTTATATAAGTATGTGTTCAACGGCGACATTGAAAAAATGTATCGCCAGATATACGTTCGTAAGGAATATCAGGATTTCCAGCGAATCCTATTCCGCCGATCCCCCGAAAGTCCGATAGAAGACTTTAAACTAAAAACAGTTACATTTGGAGTTAACTGTGCTCCCTACTTGGCCATAAGAACACTCCATCAATTGGCGAAAGACACACAACAAAAATCCCCACGAAGCTCAGCAATTTTAGTCAACGAAACTTATGTTGACGACATTCTCTCACGCCGGTACGATTTGGACTCAGCCAGCGAATCGATATCTCAAATTATCGATGTCCTAAAATCAGCAGGATTCCCCTTAAAAAAGATCACGGCAAATCACAAATCACTGCTGAAAGATATTCCTCAGTCTGATCTGTTAGACACAGATTTTCTCCAATTCCAAGAGGCAAGCTCAACGAAAACCCTTGGAATTAAATGGAACGCTCTCACATACACGTTTTCGTACTCAGTAGATCCGCTCCATGACACAAACACTGCCACAAAGCCACAGATCTTATCAGCTGTCGCGAAGCTTTTCGACCCGGCAGGATGGCTATCACCTATAATGATAACAGCGAAAACTCTCCTCCAGCAGCTCTGGATGGAAGGAACAGACTGGGACGAAGCTGTCAAACCCACCTCACTTCTCAAATGGAACTCTTTCCAGAAAAATCTCTCGGCGATCAAAGAAATTGAGATACCCCGGTGGGTACAATTCAGCCCGGATAACCCAAATCCAACTGCATGGATTTTCTGATGCCTCTGAAAAGGCTTTTTGCGCTTGTGTATATCTAAAGGTTCAACATGGCGAAACTGCAACTTCTCATCTACTCGCAGCAAAGAGCAAAGCTGCACCCTTATAGACTGTTTCTCTCCCAAGGCTGGAACTCTGCGGTGCAGTCCTCCTCACAAAGTTAGTGAAACAGATCCGATCCCAACTAGATCTGCCCTCTCACGAACTAAAGTTGTGGACTGACTTTTTCATCGTGCTAGCTTGGATGGAAAAACCTCCCTGGATGTGGAAGACGTATGTAGCAAACAGGACATCCCAGATCCTTCAAAACGTCAACAATGCTACGTGGCGTCATGTCTGCAGCGCCGACAATCCAGCAGATCTAGGCACACGAGGAGCCAAACCTCAAGACCTCGTAGACTGCTCTCTCTGGTGGAAAGGCCCCGAATGGCTAACAAAGCCCCCCATACTATGGCCTAAAGTCACCCCAAATCACCCATCTCCTCCAGAACAAAAGCACATAGAAGTATTCCACGCAGCCGTAAGCACCGATCTCTTACACCGATTCTCCTCCTACTCTAGAGCTCTCCGAGTGGTAGCATTCATGTTACGGTTTGTAAACAAAGCCAAAAGGTTGTATGTCCCACAACCCATCACTCTAACGCACGCCGAAATAAATCAGGCGAAATTGCTTCTCATTCGGAATGCTCAACACAAATATTACGGCGAAACGATGACAACCTTGGAAGCGAAAAACCCAATCAGCAAAAAGGACCCATTGCTCACCCTTAACCCATTTTTGGATAAGTCAGGCCTGCTGCACGTGAACGGACGCCTCACTTACGCCGCCCTCAGTTGTAATGAGCGGCACCCCATTATTATACCAGATAACTCAAAGCTATGTTCTCTCCTCGCTTTCCTCCACTCAACACTACTACACGCCGAAAAGCAGCTGATGATCCGCATGGTCCAGCAGGAATACTACATCCCTCGCCTCAAGCAGAAGATCAAGACATGCTTCTTTCACTGCAAGACATGTACCATCTACAAGCAAAATATGAAGTCGCAAATGATGGCCGCGTTACCCCCAGAACGCTCTACATACTCGCTCCCATTCCAAACCACTGGTGTTGATTTTGCTGGTCCATTCCTGGNTGAACTTTGCTCTGATTTAACAACAGAAGCTTTTAAGGCAGCATTCACACGATACATCGGACGCCGAGGAATAGCCCACAAAGTGATGTCCGACAATGGAAAAACCTTTGTAGGAGCACAACGAAGTCTCAAGAGGGAATTGTCCACCTTTCTTGAGGAAGTCTCAGCGGATATTGCCTACAAATATGCCCTCCACGGCCTCTCATGGCAATTCATTCCTCCGTACGCTCCACACATGGGAGGACTCTGGGAAGCAGCAGTGAAAAGTTTCAAGATTCATTTCACCAAAGTTGCGGGCACCCATAAATTCACGTATGAGGAGTTCAACACTCTCCTTGTCCGTATTGAAGCGGTTCTGAATTCGCGACCGCTATCCCCGATGTCACAAGATCCCGATGACTTACAAGCTTTGACACCAGGTCACTTTCTCCGCGGTGCCCCGCTACTCTCCATTCCTGAGCCAAACTCCGAAAATCCTTCCCTGATAAATAAGTGGCAGAAACTAAGGGTACTCCATCACCAGTTCAGCAAGCGCTGGAAAACTGAGTATCTGCAAGAACTCCATAAGCGCTACAAATGGAAAGGCCAGGAAGCCAATCTAAACGAAGGAGACTTAGTTGTCATCAAAGACGATCTCCTTCCCCCCAACGAATGGCGGCTCGGACGAATTACGAAACTCCATCCCGCTCCCTATCAAAATGTTCGCGTGGTAGGCATTCGCACTCAAAGCAGAACCGTTACCCGCAACATAACGAAGCTTTGCTTATTACCACCCGCGTAGCTCATGCCCTTACCCACACTCTACTATCTTTCTCACATTTTTTCTCGTCTCAGTTCACCAATCACCCGCATGTCACTAACAATGTCCTCCGACCGTGTATTTACAGGCCCCAAGAATTCAGCCAATACCGACTGTGCTGCCGCACCCATTCGCTGTGCTATTGCCGCGCCTTTCTGGCCATGACGCCGGACGAACGCTATGAATCCGCTAGAGTGCACCGCTGCTGCATAAATTACTTAGCTACCTCTCATGTAACGGGCGCCTATGATTCCCCAAGCAGTTGTCATCGCTGTGGATTAGCCCACCACACGTTGCTGCACCGATCCGCCTCCACACCGACCGAGCGTACGCAGAAGACTGAGCGCAAGTCCAATGACAAGCGCAAGCCGAATCGTCAAAGGACCCAAACCTCGCGTGAGCAAGGAAATGCTACGCAGTCAGCACGCAGACCGACCGGACGAGCAGTAAAGAAAGCAGCTCAACAACCACGTCCCGTTCCTGCTTTCCAACGGCGTATCCGCGGGCTGTTTAACCAGGCTTGGGAAACTCTGGAGCAACTGCAGGNCACCTCGCGTGAACAAGGAAATGCTACGCAGTCAGCACGCAGACCCACCGGACGAGCAGTAAAGAAAGCAGCTCCACAACCACGTCCCGCTCCTGCCTTCCAACGGCGTATCCGCGGGCTGTTTAACCGGGCTTGGGAAACTCTGGAGCAACTGCAGGACCTGGTTCAGGTCTCGTCGCCGCAGGCCCGCCGGCATGTCGAGGACATGCGTCCGAATTTAATCGACCTTTAAATATTAAGAGATATATTTTGCACTTTTATACTACTTACCTGAATTAATACTTACCTGAATTAATACTTTAAATTTGTCAAAATGAAATACTCACCCTGTACATATGTTTAACTATGTAACAAACCTTCGGCTATTGTGAACAAATTTCGGATATCTACATATGTAATGGCCAAGCAATANTCCCCCGCTTGTATACCTATACACTCACATAAATACTTATAATAAATAAAGTGATTTGTGAAATCGTATAAATCAAATTAAAACTCTCTTTTATTTATTCGATACTATCGATAGTACCATCAATAGTTTGACAGCTCTAGTTTCTGCATTAAAACTCGAATTTGAACGAAACCTAATAAATATTAAACCGGCTAATTGTCAAAGTGCTCAAAAGCATGGGAGTTGGCCATGATTCAATAATACAAGGTTAGATAATTATTGACAGCTGCGGTTTGACACTCCCTTACAAAAGGTTGCATTTACGAAGGACGGAGAAAGGGGAAGAATGAAATCTCTTGGTGCGAAAATGGTAGTAGAAAAGTACGCAAAGTGGGCAAGTAGTAGTGAAATTCCTTTAGTAAATTCTAAAGTATTTGCAGGAAATCTGGCATTTTAAACGAAATGTTGAACGTAATTTGAAGATGAAACCAAAGACGATATCTACGAGCCAAATTGATAAGTATTATGTCAATTTATTTCTTTAGCTTTCGGTGCTAATATTGCACCCTCATCAGAATTATACTAAAACAGGTAAAAAATTAGTCACATAATCATAGCACTAATATTTATCAGCCATAGAGTACTTACGAAAATCTGTGCTAATATATATATGTGTGTTTAACGCAATTTAAGCTGCGGCACCATGGATTGTCCATCGTATTATACACACATATATGTATCCGCAACTTGGTCAAATTGGCGGAATGTTTACCCTGTCTATAAAAACAATTAATACAAATTTATACACACAATATTCTTTTTTATATAAAACACGCAAAAAGCAAAAGGCATACTTATGGGAGTAGCACGTAATAATTGTAAATCTTCCGGCATAATAAATTTAAAAATTGAAATTATTCCAACGAACAGCGAGCGAATTATTGACTCAAATGTCAAAGTTTTATAAGTTCTATTCATTACAACAAGACGAGCAGGTATATATGAAGCGAGAGAAGCATCAAACATAAAAACAGAAAGATTAAACTAAACGCCAAACAAAGGCACATTAGACTAGTCAAGGGCAGCAAAACAACAACAACAATAAGTGTGTATACTATCTCTGTCCCTAACTAGAGCGTCAACCGTGATATATCAACAATTAATATATATGATATATCTACGTGAATTACGTAATTTATGTGCTATTTAGCTGTATAAAAACTG
This sequence comes from Rhagoletis zephyria, assembly GCF_001687245.7. Classification (NCBI taxonomy): domain Eukaryota; kingdom Metazoa; phylum Arthropoda; class Insecta; order Diptera; family Tephritidae; genus Rhagoletis; species Rhagoletis zephyria. The sequence goes on from NW_016157468.1 coordinate 131,908, forward strand.
CAAAATGACTCAAAATTAAAATAAGACTACTATGAGATTGATGTAAACATCCAATTTAAATCAGTTAATGTTTTCATCAGTTAAATATGCTTCATATGTATATACAAACAAACATATTGCACAAAAGCTTATACTTCTATTTCACACCAAAGCTACACTGTTTCCATGTAAATTTGCAAAGAAGCAACACGGTGCCACTGCTAAGGGAGCGGTGCGAGAGAGACAACTGTCAGTTTATCGAACCTTGTATTATTGAATCATGG
>NW_016157468.1:132343-136570 GCF_001687245.7 Rhagoletis zephyria
GTATAAAAACTGCAAAATGACTCAAAATTAAAATAAGACTACTATGAGATTGATGTAAACATCCAATTTAAATCAGTTAATGTTTTCATCAGTTAAATATGCTTCATATGTATATACAAACAAACATATTGCACAAAAGCTTATACTTCTATTTCACACCAAAGCTACACTGTTTCCATGTAAATTTGCAAAGAAGCAACACGGTGCCACTGCTAAGGGAGCGGTGCGAGAGAGACAACTGTCAGTTTATCGAACCTTGTATTATTGAATCATGTGAGTTGGCCATCGTAACGCTCCGCGCGCAGCTTCAACGATCTATGTGACATACATACAATGTGCATTTTCATACAATTCATCTTACATATCTGTCAAAGAAATCTGTCACGTAAAGCGAAGCAAAAGTTTTATGTGGCATCAGCTTAAGCGCTGCAACGCAGACATGAATAAATTAAGACTCCAACAAAGAAGAAGGTAAAGTTGAGTATGTAGAAGAAGAAAGGGATAAATGCAGAAATCAAAACAAAAGTAAAGAAACCTAAACATTCCGGATTCCGCATACCATGTAAAAAATAAGAGCCGATAGGATATCCGGTAGACTGCTGCCCTTAAAAAATTTCGCAATATTGTTACAATACGTAATTAAGAATACAAAATTTCTCCTCTGAAATCCAAGTAATAAAATATTCCTGTATGAAAAATATGACTTTTTCGTCTGCAGCCCTGATTTATAGATTACACAGGCTCGCGAAATTAAATTTTTTTTTAATATCTCGGTTCGTTAAGTTTAAATATATATTTGGCTTTTTTCTAGCACGTCGAAATTTTTTTATTGGAGACATGTATATTTTTGGATTTTTAGCAATTTGCCTGAAAAGCCAAAAATTAATACACTTAGAGTTAAATTGCCATTCGTACTGTCATCAGGTGTGTAATTTGAGAATATTTTAGGCGCATCAATATTACATAGTTACATACCGAGCTAATAAAAGGAAGGTAAAAATACCCATAAATGGACTAAGTAAATTAGAAAAACTTACACCCTTATTCTAGAACCCGAATTTTCGTAATTCGTAATTCGTAGCTACGTTACGAAAAACGAAAAATCGACATGCTGCAACCCTTGCGGAAAAATGTGCAGCATTGCCAGGTATCAGTTGTTTTTCGAACTCAGCTGTATGAAGGAAAACAAAGTGGAAAGGAGTTAAAAAAACACTCATCATGTGCTTGTTTATAGTAAAATTGATTGATCTTAAATATTTTGAGGAAAATTATGGATACTGATGCATTTGCAGTTATAGCAGCGGAGTAAGAGCGCGCTATGGCAATGGATTCACAAAGGTATGCGGAGCTGCCGGGCATAGTAACCATGGTTACATCTATGTCAGTTTCTGGTTGAATTATTGAATCACAAGCCAGAACTCCTCCTATGCCTGAAGAACTGGTTCCCAATCCAGTTAATGCAATAACAGTTTCTTCCAAGCCATTGAAAACATGCATTTTGTTAGGTCCACCACCTGTTGCGCTTGCTTCTGCCTTCGGCCGCGCTTAGGGATTATAACTCTTACTAAGTAGAATTCTCCTTTCTGTGTTGCCGGAGAAGAGGGGCTTCCGCATGTCAAAGGTATACAATATTCTTTGTGCATATCACAGTATTTTTGCGCAGAACTCACATCGAAATTCGCAAAAAAGTGCATAGTGCAAACCGAATTTATTAATAATGTTAAAGTTTTGGATTCCGTTGTTGTTAAAGTTTTTGGATTCCGGTTATGCGTTATTTCTCGATAAGGGGCAACAAAGATTCTTTTTTGCTCGTTTATATAAAGTAGTGGATAAAAGTATATGTACGTATATGCGAAAGGCAAATTTATCTGTTTAATTAAACACCACTAATATTTCCTGCAAACACACATCGTTTTATATCTTTTATATCGCCTCCGACACAGAATTGTTTTCGTACAAAACTACGCAAAAAAGCTTAGTCGTTCGTTTTTAGGCATGCCATTGTTACGAATTTCGAAAGTTCGAAGATACGATTCGGATTGCAGCATACCATTTCTACGATTCGTAGCAAAATCCGAATACGAAAGTGTTGCAGAATAGGGGTGTTATGTAATTTCGAAATTAACGTTATGAAAATTGATAAAAGTTATTTTCTTAGCGTTAATTTATTTATTTAGTCTACAGAAAAATGTTTTCTTACAGGGCATCACTAGCGTTAACTTCGAAATTTCTTAAGCTCTTCTGATTTCATTAGTCTATTTATGGGTATTTTTAATTAACGCTGTTGGTTTTTAATTAAAAATTTAATTCTAAATTAATTAATTTTTGGCTTTTCATGCGAATTGCTAAAAATCTCTTAATATAGTTATGTAATCAATAAAAAAATCTCGACGTGCTAGAAAAAAACCAAAGATCTATTATAATTTAACATACCTATATATTCAAAAAATAACATAATTATTGGAAGGGGCAAATAAAATTTAAATATTGCAAGCCTGTGTTATTTTTGGTATATAAAGGAGAAACGCCAAAGACAAAAGATGAAAAACAATGAAGTCTGCTAAGCAAAAACGCATGGTTGATGTATGTTTTAACTCAAAATGCGATGAAAATCTTACTAATATACATGCTTACATATCGTCCGCTTTCCGTATCGTCCCGTTGTTGCGATATTTTGTCACCCATGTTTGAAAACTCGTTTTTTCTGACATCAATACATCTAAAAACTGGGTAAAGCTTCTTTTGAAGAGGGAGCTCACCAAGATATTTGACAATGCTTGGGGAATCGCGGTAAGCAGTGCGCGCTTCCACTCCGCAGTGCCTGAGTTCAAGCCCTGGTCAAAAGCAACATCGCAAAAAAAATATAGGTTAGGTTAGAAAATATACACCCCTATTCTGCAACTCTTTCGTATTCGGATTTTGATACGAATCGTAGAAATAGTATGCTGAAATCCGAATCGTATTTTCGAACTTTCGAAATTCGTAACAGTGGCATGCCTAAAAACGAACGAGTAAGCTTTTTTGCGTAATTTTGTACGAAAACAATTCTGTGTCGGAGGCGAAATAAAAGATGTAAATCGATGTGTGTTTACAAGAAATATTGGTAGTTTTCATTTAAACAGATAAATTTGCCTTTCGCATATACGAATATTTTTATCCACTTTATATAAACGACCAAAACAAAATCTTTGTTGCCCCTTATCGAGAATCTTGGGTCCAGTTTAGTTATTTGTACAATGATTTTCGGTTGTTGTGTCCAAACGCATAACCCGCATCCAAAAACTTTAACATACACGTGTAATCAAATGATTCACATTTTATTTAAGATAAATGTTTCAAATTTCCTACCACTAGCTTATTAATAAACTCGGTTTGCACCAGTGGCGTAGCTCCCCCCTTCGTCATTGAACTTTTGAATTAATAACACAATACTATTTTATCCTTCTGGTTTAAAATTTTTTTTTATTTCAGACGGATGACAAATTATCTTTTAATGAGTGTATGAGTAGTCCACTTGCAAACAGCGTTATGTGATTTTATAAAAGTAAACCATAAATTAAAAAAAAAAAACGTTTTTTTATTACCTGAAAATTTGGACAAATAAGAGCCTAATACCATTAAATAAATAAAATTGCAGTATGGTAGATATGCAAATTTTATATTTAAAAATTTAATATTGCAAGTTTTGAAACAGTAACTTTTACAAAGCGCTAGCTTTAGCTTAGCTTTTCGCGTTCTCTCCTCTAGGAAGATTGGTTTGCTTCTTTTTTGCGACCTCTTCCACTAGGCACCGAAACTACCAAGTTTTCTTGCAGTTTTCTAAGTTCATACGAAGAGGAGACATTTGAAAGTGTATAAATAAGTATTATAGCGACTTTTGCAAGAGTAGTTAATATTTCATGCTATTTTTTTCAGAATATAGAAACATTTTTCACTCTGCTGTTAGTGGACATGAAACCCACCAAAAACTAAAAATCTAAAAAAAATTTACATAGCGCACTTTGCAAGTGGACTACTCAGTTGTTGAATATGCTATCTTATTCTTATTTCTCCCTTCTTTTTATACAATTAAGGAGCGGCTGAATGGTTTAACGATGTTAGCGGTACATAATGATGTGCCCATTACAACATAAGAAGTAATTGAAAAAATGTGTGTTAAGCAACGAAGATTAAAAATCGTTTTATAAGTAATAAGATTTTGTAGACTTGTACATAAATAAATGTAAA
>NW_016157468.1:136718-141795 GCF_001687245.7 Rhagoletis zephyria
CATTTAACCCTTTAATGCAGAGTCTGTCATATATGAAGCGCTTTTTAACCCTTTCAAGGCAGAGGAAAAAGGTTCTCAATATGCTTTCGAACGTGCTTTTTCTCATGTTGACGTAGATATTAATCGTAGAAATATTTTCCATAGTAAATAATAATAAAATAATGTAAAAAAAATATTTTTAAAAAACAAGCTTTTATTTAACATGTACAATCAAAGGAATAAAATAAAGTAGTGTAACAAAAGATTTTTTAGCAAGAAAATTTTGTCAAAACTGCACTAAAATGAATAAAATAAAATAAGTTAAGGTCTCGTTAAAATTACTAAAAACCATTTAGTGAAAGGAGTTATTCAAACTCTAATGAAAATTACTAACAATTTGTACTAATTTACTTCGTTTTTAAAAAAGCTTGTCGCGCGAATAGCAAACCGGCATTTACATATCTGCATACATACATATACAAACCTAACCAATTATGCATGTACGCTGAATTCGCTGACAAGCATTTTTAAAAACGAAGTAAATTAGTACAAATTGTTAGTAACTTCCATTAGAGTTTTTTTTCATACCATTATCTCTTTTCTAAGCGAAGATCTACGATTTTGAAAAAAAACTCGTGTTTTGCCTATAGTGCGACGCCTCTAGCCATTGTGTATCACAACTTTAAGTTATCGATGCAAATTTTTTTTTAATCCCCCCTTCACCAAATCCTGGCTACGCTACTGGCTTGCACTAAGTACTTTTTTGCAAATTTCGACGTGGGTTCTGCGCAAAAATACTGTGGACGGCGTAGCCGCAGTGATATGCACAAGAAATGTTGTATACTTTTGACATGCGGAAGCCCCTCTTCCCCGCAACACAGAAAGGAGAATTCTACTTAGTAAGGGTTATATTTCCTAAACGCGGCCGAAGGCAGAAGCAAGTGCAACAGGTGGTGGAGCTAACAAAGTGCATATTTTCAATGGCTTGGAAGAAGCTGTTATTGCATTAACTGGATTGAGAACCAGAGCTTCAGGCATAGGAGGAGTTCTGGCTTTTGGTTCAACAATTCAACCAGAAGCTGACATAGATGCGCCCATGGTGACTATGCCCGACAGCTCCGCATACCTTTGTGAATCCATTGCCATAGCGCCCTCTCACTCTGCTGCTATAATTGCAAATGCATCAGAACCCATAATTTTCCTCAAAATATTGTAAAATTAACCAATTTTACAACTGATAGCTGGCAATGCTGCACATGTTTCCGCAAGGGTTGTAGCATGTGGATTTTTCGTTTTTCGTAGCATAGCTACGAATTACGAATTACGAAAATTCGGGTTCTAGAATAAGGGGGATAGGAAATAGGTTCTTTATTAACAGCGGTCGCCCCCCGGCAGGCAGCGGCAAACCTCCGAGTGTATTTCTGCCAGCTTTTCATAAAAATACAATCACCGAACGGAGCCGGCGTAAAACTGTAGATCCCTCCCTTTGGTGTGACAACATGAAGGTGCACGCCACGAGGAAATCGCCAACGGCTCTGATGCTGGTTCCAGTTTTTGTAGTGATGTTGATAGGCAAACGATGAGTACACATGGTAGCGACCGTACAAGAAAAGAGAGCGATTTAGAAATGGAGAAATATTTTCAGCTACTTATACCCAGACGAGAAGGTCCTTTCAGGGAAGGGAAGGGAAGCATAATCGAAAAGAATTTCGAAATATGTTTATACTGGCAATCAAGTGTCTCTGCGCACCACCTTCCTCAGTGAACCCAGAAAGTGAGTTTAGTGTATCGGGTAGCATTTATGTTGAAAATATAAATAGTTTTTGACCCGATAATTCGGAAATGCTTCTTTTCATAATTAAAAATGTTAAAATTGTTACTTTACTTACTAATGGTATCATACATTAAATTGGATTATGAAAACACAAAAAAATAAATAAATTTCTGAACTAGATTTTTAAATAGCATATTTTATGATCGAAATCCGGAAATGCGTCCAGATTTTAGCTAGTATCCGGCCGGATAGTCGGATAACAGAAAAACGGCGGGATAAGCCGGATTCCGGATATCTACCGGATACCCGGCACATCCCTACTAAACATAAAGCAAAGAGGAAGGTAAATTTAAATTAGGGATGTGCAGGATATCCGATAGATATCCGGAATCCGGCTTATTCGACCTTTTTTCTGTTATCCGACTATCCGGCCGGATTTCCGGATTTCAGTTATAGAAGTTTCTATTTAAAAATGTAGTTCAAATTTTTATTTATTTATTTTTATAATCAAATTTAATAGTATCTAATTAGTAATTAGACTTAAAAATGTATATATTTTTCATTATGAAAAGAAGCATTTCCTTATTACCGGTCAACAACCCATTTCTATTTTCAACATAAATGCTACCCGATGCACTAAACACTCTTTTTGAGTTCACTAAGGAAAGTGGTTCGCAGAGATACTTCATTGCCGGTGTAAACAAATTTGGAAATTCTTTGCGACCATAATAATAACACGGTGCTACAAAAAAGTCATGAAAAACACCCGAAACAAAACATAGTGTAGGTTGTAGGTATGGTCGAGTACAACANAAGGAAAGTGGTTCGCAGAGATACTTCATTGCCGGTGTAAACAAATTTGGAAATTCTTTGCGACCATAATAATAACACGGTGCTACAAAAAAGTCATGAAAAACACCCGAAACAAAACATAGTGTAGGTTGTAGGTATGGTCGAGTACAACATGAAAATAGGTCCCGTATAGTTCCTGAACCCTCCATTTTTTTATACAAAAAAAGCGTTATTTTTGTACTTGATGCACTTTTCTATTAATAGCTTGACTATCTTCCATTAGATTTAAAAAAGTTTTTAATTAATTAATCCCAACGGTTTTTACCCTCCATTCCCGCCCAACCGACACGAGGGGCGCAGTCCGCATGATGTACGGAACCCTTTTTTTTGGTGCCGAGCCGTGGAAACAGCTCATGTGGTTCTTGGTTTTGTTGGTTTTTGTTAATAATTCTATTTTTAGTATGTTCAAAAACCAACAACCACATGATCAAGTGTGAGTTGCAGCTGAATAGCTGCGCTTGATTGTGTTGGCTTAATAAATGAAAAAGTTAGAAAAAAGCAACAATAATTCACAAGGCAAACTAAGCACAGTGCGTAGGTAACTGGCTGAGTCAGTGGGATCGTCTGATACCCATATTACATATTACAATTACTTAATTCCCTTAATTCAAGTAGCGTTTGATTTTTCAAACAGGTGGCAACCCTCCTAAATGTAGTTTAGAACTAAAACCCTTTTCAAAAACATTTTGCTTGATACCCATATTGTAGTAATTCATTTAGATTAATTGAATTTAATTTTAAAACGGGTAGCAACCCTTATAAAACACCTCAATAATATTTTAAATGTTCAATCTGAAGGTTTCTTAACAATCTTTCGTTTGACACCCATATTTTAATTTTTCAGATAGCTTGCGAATAATTGATTTAAATTTGACTTTTCACACAGGTGGCAACCCTTTTAAAAATATTTTCAAGCTACAAATTTTTTAAGCTTCTTCCTGAGATATGCAGTTTGTATGGGATGTGCCATGCCCCCTCGTCTAATCGAGATTAAATCTATCCTATATTCAAAGTTGGGCTAAATGACACCAGTGTACAAAATTTCATGATGATTGGTTGAATATTTAAAGCGTGAAAGAGTAATAAACAAACTCACGCACTTTCAGATTTATAATATTAGTAAGTAAGGATGTACATTTGTACATTGGGGAGGTCCTTAAAATCAAGTGAACAATTTTTTTTTCAGTCTCAACCCCTCAATCGATAATCCCCACAAACATTTAGGTTAGAGAACGATTAGAAAACGATTCGATTTGTAATGTGTTTGTCTAAGGTAGAACGTTAGAATGCGATTAGAGAAACTGTCGAGAATCATACTGCTCTCTACAAAGAGGGGAGTTAGTTCTCAATATCGTGAAAGAGGTTAGATATGTAATCGTTTTCTAACGTTGAATTCTAGTTGGTTTCTAATGTCTAGACTTTTTAAACCATTCTCTAATCGAATTCTAACATAGTTCTCTAACCTGATTTTCGATTCGAGAACTACATTAGAATTCTAATTAAAATCAAAATATATTTTTAACGTTAGAGACTGTGTTGGCTGGAATACCACGGCCACAGATATCACATCTAAATTTTTCATACTGCATATCTCTGGAAGTGTTCGTCGTAGAGTACTGGAACTTGGTATGGAGATAAATGAAATCAATCACATGGCCATGAAGAAAAATTAGGGCTATTGGAAAAAGGGACGTGGCATCTCCCATTATTATTATTATGAGCCTTGAACCGAATTTTTCATACTCTATATATCTGGAAATGTTCATGGGAGAGTTCTGGAACTTGGTATGGAGATATATAATCCATCGCATACTCTTAGAGAAAATTTGGAGCTATCGGAAAAGGGGGCGTGGCACCTCCCATACAAACCGAATATTCATACTGCATATCTCAGGAAGTGTTCATGGTAGCGTGATGGAACTTGGTATTGGCGCAAAATGGGCTCTTTGAAAAGAGGGCGTGACGAAGTACAAACGTACTGACTTTTATTTATCTTTGAATATGTATATAATTCTTCTGTAAGTATATTTGTGAGTGAAATCTTAAATGGCTGGAGGGACTTTAACAAAGTTTTGTGTGTGTGTTTGCGTGGGTCTCTGGATAGTTTCACAATTTAATCCGCCAGTTAGCCCTGGATTTGAGTTAAAATCTATTTTATGATCCGATTTGGGGAATATTCAAATCATGTATTGGAAATGGTAAAGGAAGTCCAATTGCAAAAAAGAGCTGCCATGTGGTGCTGAGGTCGAGTTATTACCAGTGTTGCCGCGCATAATTTTTAGTGGTAGCCAAATTCCTTTAAAACAAGTAAGAGCAGCGCTGTCTTCGGCTATGCCGAAGGCTTCATACCTTTCATGAACATCTGCAAATTTTACTTTGACAGATTACTGCTTTTGAATACATCTGCATACATCGATAGAGGAGTTACATACTTATATAAAAAATCGCATCTAAACAATCAGAGGTATGGAA
>NW_016157468.1:145252-160715 GCF_001687245.7 Rhagoletis zephyria
TCTGCGTCGTGGGCCATATATGTGGAAGCCAGCCAAATAGACATTCCGCCTGATTCCACTGCTATGATGACGTTGTCCGCATCGCTAAACTGTATCAAGAGAAATGCATTAATACACTTTTTTATCAATATGCACGACCTGGGTTTACCTTTGTCAGTTACATAGAACAGCTTGTATCCCTTCATATTCAATCCACAAACCCGATCTTTTATGACCCAAGGCTCCTGGATGAGTGCGATCTCCTCTTCTCTTTCGGCGAGACGGAGGAGAAGTGCGGCTGAGGCCGCCTTGCAGTGGTGGAGATTAATCTGAACTATCCCCACCATCAGTTTCGCGTGCTGCTGCTGGACAGCCAACCACAGTCCGGTTGACGTCCTCTTCGTCAGAAAGGGGGAGGATGACTCATATAGTGCAAGAAATTTCCGCCAAAATACTTTTTACTTAGAAAATTGAGCTAATTTCACCATTAACGACATCAGCATGCTGGTACAATCACACCACAAGAACATACACGGTCAATCGACTTGATGGGTCATTTAACAAATTTAGCATATTAAGGGCCGTGAACTTATCTATTTTAAACTATAGTTAAATCGTTAACAGATATGTTAACAGCCCCAATACTTTTACAGTATGTATTTATAAAAGCGTAAGGAACATACAATACATATATGTATATATATCTGTCTTTCTTAGTTTAAAAATTCATCTCATACATAAATGCAAAAAAAAAAACAAATTAAGCATATACAACTTTTTCATGCCAAGGATGAATAAATTCTAAAAAAGGCTAAAAAAAGGGCTAGGGGCAATTTTAAATTTATGTGGCCAAAAAAAGTATGGGGTAGCTAAATCTAGCTACCAGAGGGCTAAAACGGCACACTGGTTATTACTAAAAATCGACAAGTGAGAAAAGCTGCCGTGAATGTCACATGTGTGTTACGATTGGCCCAATGGATGTGATTTGCCAATATTATTATGCGTTAAATCTTCATTCGGAGACACCAGGGTTCAGTTGTGCAGTGGTAAATCTCAAATAACCACCTGTCTAAATACCATAAAAGCCAGTTTCATGAAAGCAATTTAATAAAAATTTATTTTTTTAATTGAATTTAATATAGAACCTTACAGAAAAAAAATCATTTTTCATTTAAATTGCTTTCGTGAAACTGGCTTTTAAGGTATTTCATTTCACCTACCTACGCAAGAACCGCATTAACAAAAATATGATTTGACTCAACACATATTTCTTTCAAGCATTTATACCTGTGTTGTTATAGCGCACTCGCTGAAACCGTATTCAAAAGTAAACAAAAGTAAATATTTTTATTCGACATTTTTTAAATTATTAATTGGCGCAGTGGACCGAAATGAAAGAGAACAAGAATTCAAATTTGTTATAATAACAATTCAAATTTAAAACGGGCTGTATAAAGAAAACCAGCCCTTTTTCACTTCGCGTCATATGAGTGATGTGTTTATACCTGTTTTCTAACCGATGTGAGAAATAAAAAAACGATTTGAAAACAAATTTGAGTCAAACACTTTTGAATTTCTGAGCGTATTGAAAGTTGGTTTATGCTTCCGTTTCGAATCACAGCGAACTGGGACAAAGCACTTTTTGTGTTGGTATAAACAAGGTATATGTACCCAGATAGCAGAGAAACGTACTTTTTACTGACAGTGCAGTTTTCGTACATTTTTCGTATCCGGAAACGTTCAGAAAACGGTTTCCATATTTGTTCATTTTTCGGATCCGAAAAATGTCATCTTATTTCAAAACAATAATTTTAAAATATTTGTTCAAACTGAGCATTTGAAAACTTGTATACGTATTCGCCAGTAGCTGAGTGTGCAGAGAAGTGTGCTACTATTTGTTAGCTTTCAGGAGGTCCCAGGTTCGCATTCCGTCAGAAGCAACACATTAAAATTAGTAATTCAAATTGAAATAATTGCTGAATCTTAAATTTGTTTTTTGTTTGGTTTCCTGTAACTATGAAAAAGTTTCTGTGAAGTTCATAATGAAATCGTTTTCAACGAAAAATTGAATCAGACAAATTTCAGGAAAATAGGCTAAAGCGCATCCGTTTTACAACCATTTTCGATAGTTTTCTGCACATACGTTTCGGGTGAACACTTTAGTGGGAGAACTGATCTGAAAAACGTCCGAAAACGGTATCCTAAAACGGATGAAACATCAAGTTTTTGTACGAAATTGTTTCCATTTTCGGATATGTTTCCGGATATTTTGGTGGCTGGATATGTATATTGCATTTCTGTTGAACGAGGTTATCCATCCATTTTGAAAATGCCACCAACTGTAAAATAAAGTTTCTAGGGCACATTCACTATAGATCCGCATCATTGTTGACACCAGGGAACTTCTCATGGACATAACACTTTCGTTCGGTTATTTAAGGCGGCAAACGACCACCAATCCATAGTCTTAACCGATGAATATGCCAGTACAAATCGTAAATGTGGATTGTTGGAGAAACTGTTAGACCAAACTGTTTAAATTAGAAATCTAATTTTGGGCGGGACGAAGTTCGCCGGTTCTGCTAGTTATTTAATAAAGTTAAATGAATTATTAAAAGGGTATCTGCCGAAATGGGTTTGGAAAGGCTTTATTTCTGAACTTAAGTAATCAATTATTTAAAATTTGTCTCCCAATGTCAGACGAAAGAGATTTAAGTTTAAACATACTTTTGGAAATGTTTATCAAATTTTTGAAGAGGGTTGTCACCTGTTTAAAACGTTGAATTCAACTTTGAATACGGGAATAGAGAAATAAAAAGTTTCACTTCAGCTGCGCGTGTGATCCACACACAACTTTTTTTTTATTTGTAGACTTCGATGACGTGTTGATTGTGTAGATCTTTAATAAGTTATTTCTTCCTCTGGCGTATCTGATTTCTGAAGAACTAGAAGAATGTCAAAATCATTAAGAATATCTTTTTACCAACTTATAGGCCTAAATATTACTATTTTAAGTTTAAGGTCTCTTATATATGTATGTATGTATATAGTATGTATGTAGTTTAAACTTTGCTAAACTCACAAATACACAATCTAAGCTTAGCATCAGTTTTCGAAATTATGTATCTTTAATATTTTGCTTTGTCTTTAACTGTTATTAGGTCTTCGGCGGAGGAGGACAACAAATGCTGGACCATAATGTTAAAAAGATACTCGAAAAAGGTTTTAGCGAAGAAGACGCTAAGCAGGCTCTGCGTGCTACCAATAATAACCTGGAACGAGCGCTATACAATCTCAAGCGCCGTGGTGAGAGTAAACGAACAGAAGAGATCGGAAGTGCCAAAAATTTACAAGTTACCACCTATTCTTCTGCAAAGAACGGTCGAGGTCCGCCAGTGCGAGATATTGGAAAACGTGGTGGCTCAATGACAAAAGAAGAAACGGTTGTGGCGAAACCGGCTGGAAATGTGTCACTTTTCGATTTTTTGACTGACAAGCTCCCTGTAGATGCAGCAACGAATGTGCTTACAACAGCCAATACTGCATCTATACCGCATACTACGTCTAACGTTTCCACCAATCCTTTGAAATCAGGTAAATTCGATAGAAATAAAAAAGAGGCGTCGAAATCTACACATACAGACAGTAAGCATGCGGAGGACAATGTTGACCCGAATAGTGTTTTACGACCAAGGTTTGAAAATAATATGTCCAGCAGTTTCGCGGCTAATCGTTCCACCGGGCTACCAAATGCTCGTCAAAGGACCGATCGTGCTTATAATCGGGGCGGTCGAAGTAGTCACGAACGAGGCAGAAGTACATCAACCTTTAATCCATTTAAACACAATGGCAATGAACGTGTTAACGACACTGCGCGTGGGTCTGGCAGTCAGACTATAAATAATAACCATAATCTAAACCAAGGACGTATTAATCGCGGAAACTATGAACGGGGAAAGGGTTTGAATCCTTTAAGCGGTGGGTTTCAGGAAAATGGAACCAGTGGTTATGCCAGCAAGCGGGCAAATGAAAGGCAACAACAAAGAAGTCATGGTGGGGAAGAACGTAGCAGCGGTGGTCAGAATGAAAGCAGGAATCGCTTTAATAGCAAACGTGAGAACAGTAATCGTCAACAAAATAATAATATAGATAATAAAAATAGCGCTGCCGCCAAAAATTCTGGCGCTCAAAACTCAAATTCCAATAATGCAAATCCAATGCATAAATTAATAGAAGCTACTTCTAAAATAAGATTATCAGATCCCGTACGTAATGATCCTCATTTAACGGGAAATAGCTCGATTGCCGACGGTCGTTCGAATTTGCATGATTCCCAATTTGTTGCACAAGCTCAAGGAGGCGCTCAGCTGGCAAACCAAATCCAAAGTTCAACACAATTGCCTAAAGGTTATGGTTATGATACAAGTAAAATTATCGGATTTCAAAATAAAGAAACAAATGAATTTGCTTTGACTTTGTTAAAAAGTCAAGGCCTAGGCTCTTCTGAGTCAACAATATATAGTCAACAGCAACGAAATTTAGTTTCGCCAAATATAGATAATCCCGGCTCCCAACCAAATCTACATATTTCTAATGAAAGTTATATTTCGCATGTACCGCCCCATATACAAGCCCCACCTCAGCTAAGTGGGTATGCTGCACCTATAAATGAATATTCATCACTAAATCCATCTACAGTAGGCACTATAGCGGCAGTTCAGACTCATTTTGGAATGATACCAGGTGAGGGCTGGGATTGGAAAGTTGGAGATCTTTGTTTCGCCAAATACTGGGATGATGGTCGTGTAAGTGTATTATTATTGTAATTGCGTACCGATTTCAAGTGAACCCAACTTCATATATTAATTAGTCACGTTTTCCGCCAAAAAACAAAAAACTATAAAGTGAATCTACAAAAGCAATATCGCTAGCTTAAAGTGAAATGTTACTAAGTAAAATTTTTATGAAAAGTCATATTTTGATATAAGAAGCAAGATATATTAAAAATGCATCGTCTCGAAAGAGTTTAGGGTACCTGTTTTATTTTTTCTTGCTTGCATTAAATCAGACATCGGCACATTTGCCCGTATGGACTTTTTGCCCGTACGGGCAAGGGAGCCCATTTCGCGGGCTAGATCAGGGGAAAATCATGGGCAAACATGAAGGGGACAACGAATCTTACTAATACACGTATACCAATGAGAGCCACTGCACACGCATTCTGGAGTAAAAAGGCCAACTCTCTCAAACGTACGCCACATACACTCCTCGTCATTTTAATAGCTCAACTTTTTAATCCTTAGTATTTACATTTTTATTTTATTTATTTAATATTCATTACATCCGATTTTAAAACTTTATACAGAGTTAAAAAAATGTCAACAAAGGGGTACAATAAAGTGCAAGCTTCAAATGTCTGTAAAATAGCGGTGATTTTTGACAAATTTTTGGTAATGGTGCTTCGCATTTTCTCTCATACAAAGTATGCTCGATAAAATTTTTATATGGAATAAAATGCGCAGCACCGTTAATAAAAAATAAAAAAATTTCAAAAATCAAGGCTATTTTAGAGTAACTTTATTAGACTATAATTTAATGGGCTACAAATCTGCATATCCGAAATTTTTCTAAAAATATTACTAACTATTCACTGCTGGTCATTAGGATGGCACACTCCTATGTTGACCTTTTTTAAAATCTGTTTACAGCTCTCAAGAAAACGAAAAAATCATATAAAATTATGCCCAAGAAATGGAAAAGAAATCTTCTTTTAAGTTTTAATTTGTAAAAAAAATTTAAAATTGCATTTACCCGTAGAATATGCCATATTTTTATAAAAAATTTATATTAAATAAACGAAAGGAAAACTGTGAATACTAAGGATTGAAAGGGTGTGCAATTCAAATGACGAGGAGTGTATATGAGCAGATGTGATCACTACCCCAAGTAAACGCGAGCTGAAAGTGTGATTGTGTTAGTATGCCAATTGCGTTTGAATGATTTTGCGTTCACTTTGCATGTATACGCATGTAATGCTTACGCTCTTTAAGCGGGCGCTCACTCTCTGTCCATGCTTGTATATGAGAAAATTTGATATCGCTATTACTGTTGCCAACTTTGTGCGCAATAAATTAGGTGCGTTTAGGGCATTAAAACGTGAAATTTTTTTAGTTTAGCGCTTGTTTCGTTCTTTGGTTCTTTTCTTTATTTAAAAAAGCACCAAACACTGAAAATAGCGCAATTTTCCCAAAAGAAATACCAAATTTGTGTTGCTGTGTTTAATGGTATTTGTGCATATAAAGTTGTATATCAAATATTTTAAGTAATCACGCAATGTCACTTGTAAATATTTCCAACTATGCGCAGTTAATTAATTTAATTAGTAAAATGTTTTTTTTTTTTTTATTCGTAAAACAATTTGCAAAACTGTACTTGGTTTCTCTAGCGGCTTTATTTTCATGCAATTGCTTACTTTTGTACAAATGCGCACACCCAGCTAATATGGTAGACAGACGGAGAAAATTAATTTGAATTAATAAGCATAAATGCAAATTAAAATTTTACCCATACAGACGGCAGTAATGCGAATAAACCAGCCGCAAGGTCGTGGGTTCGAGTCCCACGGCCAGTATACTTTTTTTATTTCTTTTTCATTCTTTTTTTTATAAGTTCTATATTTTTTTACGTTACTTTCAGTTAGTTGTTGTTGAATTTTTAACAAAATTCATCTCTAAAAATTAAAATTAACTAATAGTAAAATAAGAAATGTGATATAAAATAAAGCAAATGAAAATAAAATAAAGTTAAATTAAATATATAAATAAAATGAAATAAAAAAATATAAAATAAATAATAAAAACAAAAAGTTTTTTCGCAATCGCCCCAACCGAGTATCGAACCTGGCATCTACAGGCTTGTAGCTCGCAACTCTCACCACTCGGCTACCGCGTACGCTAAACTCGACTGCTTGGTTTGCTTACTTGTACAAAAGACAACAACTGGCCGTTTTTACCAGTGTTGTCATCGAAAATTCCCCGGATCCGAGTTAATTCCCAAAAATTTCGTGCATTTGTTCGGCTGCTTATGCTCATTTTAAAGAGGAAAATGCATGAGTTAAAGCAAATTAAGGCTGGTTATGCAAATAATCGAGCCCGTTTGTCTACCGTATAATTTGCAGAATATTTTATGAATTCCGTGATAGAGACTGTGTGAAAATATTGCGTTTGGATTATCTAGGAGCATATTATCCAGAGGAGAAGCTCGGCCAAACACTAACATATGTGTAAAGGATTGGCTCAATGTAGGCTTGCTTTGCTTGCTTCGCTTTGAAAATTGTCAAACAGTTTTTGAACTCTACTAAAATGTATGAAAGTTGGCCAAATGGTAGCTTCACTTCACTTGCTTGAAGCGCTTCAAAGTTTCAAATAGCCAAATCTCTATTTGACAACGCTTTGCAGGCTTTTGACAATGAGATATGTTTTCGTGATAAATGAATTCAAGCAAATTGCTAAAGGTTTTTTTTAAACAAAATGTTGTTTAACTAAAAATGCTGCAAGGATGTACATACATATATACATATGTACTTGTAAATAAATGTCTTAATTTAAAAAAGTGTTGCCGAAAAATGTAAGTAATTCAACGTTAAATAAAAGTGATTATTCTCTTTCTATATTTGTATTAAACGTATGTATATGCTATAGAAGCCGTGCAATAAGCAATAATAACTACTCATCAATAGTTCCGTGAAAAAGCGCCTTTATGAGTTAAGAGTTTTTTATATGTAAATGAGCTGGTATAATTATTTCATTATTATCTTTTCCTTGAAATCAAAAAAAAAAATTATAATTCACATTAATTTCAAAATAATTCTGAAAAGATTAGAAGCTAAGACGATGTTCCTATTATTATTTTTTAATTAATTTTATTATTAATTCATGTTGTATTTTGAAGGAAATTTGTAATGTAAATGGAACAGACTTTAATTTCGCAACCACACAGCTGATTGCTTTGACAGCGTTCCAAGCTACATTTTGCCAAACAAGCTTTTCAAGTAAATTAAAGCAAAATGAAGTCAGTAAGGCCAGCAAAGCAAGCCTACATTGGGCCAGCACCTTAAGTCAACAGATAAAGTTTTCCGTACGTTCGGAATGAATAAATGTATGAACAAAATAAATACAATGTCACCATAGAATCACGTTTTTATTATAAAATTACCTTGAAAAGGGCACCAAAGAACGAAACAAGCGCTAAACTAAAAAATGTTCACGTTTTAATTCCCTAAACGCACTTAATTTATTGCGAAAGGCACAAAGTCGGCAACAGTTATAGCGATGTCAAATTTTCTCATATACAAGCACGGACAGAGATTGAGCGCCTGCTTAAAGAGCGTAAGCATTAAATGCGTATACATGCAAAGGGAACGCAAAATCATTCAAACGTAATTGGCACACTAGCTCAATCACACTTTCAGCTCGCGTTTACTTGGGGTAGTGATCACATCTGCTCATATACACTCCTTGTCATATGAATTGCACACCCTCTCATCCTTAGCATTCACAGTTTTCCACTCGTTTATTTAATACAAATTTTTTGTAAAAATATAGCATATTCTACGGGTAAATGCAATTTTAAATTTTTTTACAAATTAAAACTTAAAGGAAAATTTCTTTTCCATTTCTTGGGCAGCATTTTATATGATTTTTCATTTTCTTGAGAGCTGTAAACAGTTCTTAAAAAAGGTCAACATAGGAGTGTGCCATCCCAGCAAACAATTAGGTTTGGTATACATTTGAGAATGATTTGAAATTAAAGCCTTTCTCAAATGTCAAACGTTTGAAACTGATTTGATATTGATTTGAAAATTACAGCTTCCTCAATAAAAAGGGGAGTTTGATCTTCATTTGAGAATATGGTTAACTCTCAAATCAATTTCAAAGGTTATTTATCAATTATACTTCAAATGTGGAAATAATATTTATTATAGGAAATGTATATTTCATATTTATTTTTTCTTCGCGATGTACATATATATGTACATAACAAAGGAAACAATCAAGAGTAATAATAAGTAATTTATAATAAATTCGTCTTGAAGGGATGCAGCTTCTTCAATCCGCGCAAACATCAACTCCACTATTTGTGGGCTTTCTCTTTGGAAATTTTTTTTCTATTCATTGTTTTTTTGTTCAATTGATCTTATTTTTTTTCTTACAATTTTCGATTTAACTGCGGATTTTTATATCGTTTGACACTTGCCATCTTTCTTCAAATCAACCTCGAATGAATTTCAAATGTAAAATTTAAACCTTTTTCAATTTGAGAATCATTCGAGAAAAACATTTGATATCAAATTGAGAAATACATTTTTCTCAAACGTTTGAAACTGTGTTTGCTGGGATCCTAATGACCTGCAGTGAATAAGTTAGTAATATGTTTAGAAAAATTTCGGATATGCAGATTTGTAGCCCATTCAATTATAGTGTAATAAAGTGCAAGTTTCAAGTGACTCTAAAAGAGCCCTGATTTTTGAATTTTTTGTTTGTTTTTTATTGACGGTGCTGCGCATTTTATTCCATATAAAAATTTTGTCGAGCATACTTTGTATGAGAGAAAATGCGCAGCACCATTACCAAAAATTTGTCAAAAATCACCAATATTTTACACACTTGAGACTTGCACTTTATTGTACCCTTTTGTTGAAATTTTTTTAACTGTATAAATTTTTAAAATCAGATTTAATGAATATTAAATAAACAAAATGAAAATGTAAATACTAAGGATTAAAAAGTTGAGCTATTCAAGTGACGAGGAGTGTATGTGGCGTACGTTTGAGAGAGTGGGCCTTTTTACTCCAGAATGCGTGTGCAGTGGCTCTCATTGGTATACGTGCACGATTGAGAGAATACAAAGGTTGCGCCGATCTCGGACCGCTATTCCTCTCTTAACGAATTTGACAGAATCGTTGTTTGAATGACGTCACACTGGTGCAACTTGTTTACGTTTTCCTTGCAACATTTTTTCATCTTCTTCCATTCTTGCTCACGTTTTGGCATTTCTCTCTTGCAATTGCACCAGTGTGACGTCACATAAATGTTATTCTCAAAAATCCTCTCCGATCGGCGCAATCTTGTATTCTATCATTCTTGGTATACGAGTATTAGTAAGATTCGTTGCCCCCTTCATGTTCGCCCATGATTTTGTCCTGATCTAGCCCGCTAAAGGGGCTCGCTTGCTCGTACGGGCAAAAAATGTGCCCATGTCTGCTATAGGGCGACAGCTCGAGAAAAAAGTGAAAGGGTAGAGTGTTAGAGTGTTAGATTTTACTCACATACAGTGTTGCCACACATAGGCTTTTCCTACCAAAACTGGGTTTTTCCTAGCAAAACTGGTTTTTTTTCAGTTGGTAGGTTAGATTGGATTTTGATAGGTTCTGTGGCAGTGAGTAATAGTTATTTGCGAAAAATAGAAAATATGTATCTCCAAACATTTTAGCAACCTTATTTACACGAATATTTCACCGATGCGTTCGTACAACGGCGACCGTAAGCTTGTAAATATACCTAATTCTAGGGCTGCCTGACGTCCCGGTTTTTCCGGACATGTCCCGGTTTTAGACTATTTGTTCCGGTGTCCCGGTCCAACCTTAAAATGTCCCGGGTTTCGTTTAATGGTCCCGGTTTTTCGGTTTGATTGCACAAATTTTGCATAAAAAAGACTACACAGAGATAAAACGCGTTGTAATATTAAGAAAAATTTTATGAATTCACTGTGGGAAATAACGCATAGTAAACATGAATTTTTTTATTTGATTATCATTTTAAAATTTTCGTTGAATCAAACTGAACATTTGAATGCACATTTACATGTCTGGCTGTAGCTGAGTGCACGAAGATGCTTGCCACAATTTGCTAATTTCCAGAGCGTCGGGGTTCAAATCCCATTACAGGCAGCATGGAATTTAAATATTTTTTAACTTAATTATGAAAAAGCATCCGTTAAGTGCAAAGCGCTTCATTTTAATATTGGCGTATTTCAATTGAATAATTCTATACTAAATACTAAAACTTGTATACTTAAATTTATTACGAGTTGGGTTGGTGCTCTTTCATATGCGTTTTTTTTTTAATTTAGCACGTTTCGCACCAGCAATAGTAAATGATTAATATAAGTATGTACCTAAATACGTTAAAATGACATGCACAGAGTTTTACAATTATATTAAGCAAAAGCCAGAAGTTTTGAAACAAGTTCACAGCAACGAAACAAATGACTGATATTTAAATGTTACCTTGTATTTAATTTTTTTTTCTTTCGTGAGACCTAGATTACTTACAAGTACCGTGCCGTACAAAATTATTGGCTCGGATACTCTTTCATCTGATCACAATTTCTAATCAGATCATTTAGAAAATTTTTAAAATGTAGCTTTTGAGCTAATTAGTAAAGTGCAAGTCTCAAGTTACCAGAAAATTTCGTTGATTTTTTGCAATTATTTATTTTTTGCTGACAGTGTCTTAGGGTTAGGTTAGGTTGGGCGGCAGTCCAGAAGTAGGACACACTTAGACTCAGGGTCCTTTGTGATACCGCATGAGGGTTTTTAATTACAGTGTCTTCCACATACAAAAAAATTTCGAACATAGTTTGTGTGGAAGAAACTATCAGTAAAAACAATACCAAAAATAAACTAAATTTTTATGGGCTGCCAAACTTCATTATCAAAATTTTTATAGAAAAGTCCGAATAGAATGTTGCAAATTTATTGAATTATCGAATTTGTATGCAAATTTATTGAATTTTCCCGGGTTTTGCACAAAGTTTAGAAATTTTATTTTTATGTTTTCTGATGTATTTAGTATAAACTGTATTTTTATAAGGAACAAAAAGGTACATGCATTGTGAAAAATTCTCTGTGCTTTAGTTGTGATAAATTGTTTTGTTTTGCTGGTGTACGTTGTAATGATCTCATGATCTCATGTTTTTATGTTTTTGTTTTTGTTTGTCAAAATAAAATTTTACTACATCCTTTCGTACGTAATTTTTGTCGAAACGAAAGGGAAGGGAGCGAGAGGCCTCTCCCCCCCTTAAGTGTCCCGGTTTGGCAACAGAGATATCTGGCAGCCCTACCTAATTCGTAAGTACAAGTGTATACCCTTATTATTGCCAATATTCAACATGAACATTAGAGTGGTCCAATTTTTGTATGGGGAAAAAAGATCATCCTAGAAAACAGGGCTGCAAACCGGTTTTGAACCGAACCGGTTTTTGAACCGAACCGTCGCTTTTTTCGTGCTTCGTACCGAACCACGAACCGAACCGTTTTTATTTGAAAATGCCAAAACCGAACCGAAAACCATCCCAGAAAATAGTTCGGTTCGGTTCAAAATGAAAATCCACTATAGCATTTTTCATGTCTTGTAAAACACATCCTTGTCTAAAAATGCAATCTGCAAGGTAAAACTGCAAATTTTTTTTTCTTGGAGCGCACCTACGGGAGTTGTAATTTCGCCCCTATAAAGAATGATTGAAATGTTTTTATGTGGAACAAAATATGTACTTAATAACGCCAGCAAAAAAATCTAAAAATTAATTCGAGTTTTAAAATAATTCAAACTTGCAATTAACACATAACACTAAAATTGAATGAGTTATATAAAACTGAATACTTCGATTTTTTTAGTTGTGATTAAAAAATTTTATACTTTGAGGCAGTTTTGTTGAAATTTGTAGATTTTTTCTAATAATCGTGCAAAGTTTTAAATTTGGATTTTTAATGGTTGCCGTTATATAACGAGCTATCCTTTAATAAAAAGGTAATGAACTTTAAGCCAACAAAAGATAATTAGTCAAATGTCGCACTTCTATTATTTTGACCATAGGTATACTCAGGGTCGTAGCCAGGATTTTTTTTCGGGGGTGGGGGTTCTGGCAAAATATATTTTTTTTCACTTTTATTTCAACATATTTTGATTAAAAGAAAAATGCTGATAAAAAATATTTCACATAAACAACAAAAAATATAATCGATAATCGTATGAGGCTATTGCCTGAAAATTTTAAAATGCACTTGGTGGCATTGTGCTACTATGATAGCACGGCCCAGTACCTAATCATAGTAAACTTATGTACAGTAGACTGCATCACTCCCGATACAAAAAAAATCGGTACTGTTTCCACTGGAATTATAAAATCTATTATATTTTAGGACTTCCACCAAAATATCTCGCAAAAATATTAAGATTTACGTGAGCTGAACTTATTTGAAAATACCTTCAAAAATTGAGTTTTTTGTTAATAAAAAGTTTTTTTTTTATTTTTTGAAAAAATTACCTCGGATGACTAAATAGTTTAAGCTTTAAAAGGTTGCATAAAAATATTAAAAAAGATTTGCTACGGAATCATAATAATGAGATTTTTGATGCTGTTTTTGAACTTTTTTCAAAGACTGGTTTAAGAAAAACTTGAATAACTCATCCAAAACCTTACCAATGTGGACTTATGAGGTATCATTGGTAAGGTATTTTCTCACCCTTTTAATTTCTTTACGAATAAGCTCATTCAAAGTATAAAAGAGGAAGGTAAGATAAACGCGTGACATTCCATGTTGAATTGAGATGTGCTGGTATTTGATAAAGAGAAATTTGGAACGTGAATGACTTTTTGCAAAGAAATAAAAGGGTGAGAAAANCTATTAAGATTTACGTGAGCTGAACTTATTTGAAAATACCTTCAAAAATTGAGTTTTTTGTTAATAAAAAGTTTTTTTTTTTATTTTTTGAAAAAATTACCTCGGATGACTAAATAGTTTAAGCTTTAAAAGGTTGCATAAAAATATTAAAAAAGATTTGCTACGGAATCATAATAATGAGATTTTTGATGCTGTTTTTGAACTTTTTTCAAAGACTGGTTTAAGAAAAACTTGAATAACTCATCCAAAACCTTACCAATGTGGACTTATGAGGTATCATTGGTAAGGTATTTTCTCACCCTTTTAATTTCTTTACGAATAAGCTCATTCAAAGTATAAAAGAGGAAGGTAAGATAAACGCGTGACATTCCATGTTGAATTGAGATGTGCTGGTATTTGATAAAGAGAAATTTGGAACGTGAATGACTTTTTGCAAAGAAATAAAAGGGTGAGAAAATACTTATCCACTGATACCTTATAAGTCTATATCGGTAAAGTTTTGGAGCAGTTATTCAAGTTTTTCTTACACAAATCTTTGGAAAAAAAGCAACAAAAATTTCATTATTATGATTCCGTTGATAAAATTTTTCAGTATTTTTATGTAGATTTTTTAAGCTTAAACTGTTTTGTCATCCGGGGGGATTTTGTCCAAAAAATCCTTTAAGAAACTATTTTTATTCATAACAAACTCCATTTTTAGAGGTATTTCCAAACCGGTCCAGCTCACGTAAATCTTAGTATTTTTCCGAAATATTTTGATAGAAGTCTTAAAATATACTAGGTTTGGTAATCCCGCCGGAAAAAACCGCAACTTTTATTGGTGATGCAGTCTAATATACAGGGTGTCCCAGAAGTAACGTGCCAAACTTTAGGGGAAGGTAGGTGGGGGGTGAGCTCCCTGATAAACAAAAAATTTTCAGGTAAAAGTGTCACCGTTTTTGAAATATTTACATTTTTTTCGAATTAAAAAAAAATCGTGCCTTTTCATGTGTTTTCTTTAACTGCAACTACAAACCGGGCAATACTTAGTAAATTTTTTATGTAAAATACTTCCAGATAGTTGCCTCTCCATACTCAAATGCAATGTAGTTAAAATAACCAAATAGTACTAAAGGTACATAATTACTCTGCTCTGACATTATTTTAGTGTTACTTACCGGAATTAGTGAAATTGGGCCCTTCGAAGATTGTGTTATTAATACTATGACAGAGAACACGCAGTATACGTCGCATGAATATGCGGATATTCACCTAATTTACGGTGCAGCTTACTGTAATGCCAGAGCTGCTCAAAGACTATGCAGAGCGATACCCCAATCGTCGACATCCGGGTCGTGAAGTATTCGCCCGGACCCATAGAGAAATATATGAAGGTAAGTGATTCTTACACCTTTCTTGTTTGCTTGCTTGTTAACTATCATTTTTCACTTTTTAAGGTCGCATACCTGGAAGGCGGATGGTTCCGTGCGCAGAAGTGGAAAACTTTTGACTGCCATTCACCTGGGAGTGGGCAGAAGCGATTCTTGTGCGTACGGTTCAAATCGCAGCTCACAACGTCCGGATATTTATATCCACGTATCCTCTGGGTAGCAACCAAACACCCGTTTGGGAGCGAGCTAAAGTGAGAAGGCGTAAAACTTCGCGTGCGCTGGGTTTGGGTCCCGCCACGTTAAAACCCCGCCCAATGAAAAGAAAAAAACAGCCTCGGATGAGACCCCCTTTTTCTGATGACGACCACGGCAAACGTATAAAGGACTATGATTTAAGGGTATGCACCTGGAATATCCGGACCCTTAATGG
>NW_016157468.1:161828-163216 GCF_001687245.7 Rhagoletis zephyria
AAGTTGGGGAAGAAAATATCAAAAAGTTAAAAATCCAGAAATAGTCCTAATTTTATGATGCTTCCTTAATAATGTCATTTGACGGTAACAAGAGCAAATTCAATTTAAATCTATTAAATACATTCTAGCGTGTCTCAGTCCTTTACCCACAAAAGCGGCTATAACTTTTTTTTTCTATTCAAAACAGTAAGTGTGGCACCTTTCTGAAATCTTTATTAAATGAGCAATTTTTTTATGTAATGTAAACTTATAGCTCAGTACATTTTTTTTTTCACCCGAGATAGTCAAAGTTGGGGAAGAAAATATCAAAAAGTTAAAAATCCAGAAATAGTCCTAGAACATCGCTGTATTGTACAAATATTTTGACTACAAAAAAGAATTTACCATTTTTTTTTATTTTGTACCAATAGCCCAATATAAAAATGTACTAATCTCTACAAATGTAACAATCGAGTATCACTGCCTTAAAAATTTATGCAATTTAAAAAAAAATCGACAAATTTTCGTAAAAATTTTGAGTTTTTTAATTAGATTCTGACTATGCAGTTGTAGTAGAATAAAGTACAAGTTTCAAATAGCTAAAAACTACGATTGATTTTTTAGAATTTTTAAAAAGCCTCGAAATTTGGACGAGAGTTTGTAGAAATTTTTTTAATATTGCACAAATTTATAAACTGGGATTTACACGGGTTTTGTTAATGAATAAACTATATAAAAAACTAACCAACATTAAATAACAACGAAAACAATACGTTAAAACTTGGCAAAAAGTGGTTCTTCTATAATTTTTTTACCGCTGTATGTTTTTTTAATATCTGTTTTTATTTTTTTTAAATTTTTTTTTTTTGGCCTTTATAACAACTATATTCAACAATTTATATTGAGCTCGATGCCGTTTTGAATGAAAATTTTTATTGTGGAAAAGCAACAATAATTTGAAAAAATGGTAGAAGTGATAGCTATTTCGGAAATCACCACATTTCCTCATCAGGCTTCTTTCAGTAGGATTCGAACCGACGATCCCACTGACTCAGCCAGTTGCCTATACACCAGGGAATGGCTCATTCAATACCGCTGCTTTGTATGACTGAGCAGCGGCGTTGGCTTAGTAGTATCGATACCTAAACGAAATTAGAGGATGACTGAACACGAGCGCATTGCGTGCTGTCTTGCAAATACAGCCACCACAAGTGAACGATGCTTATAACTGCTCATACTGATATTGACTTCGGCAAATCTGTACTCTGAATGATCGTGCACGAAACCAGCAAACGTGGCAGTTGAACGGCTCCGAAAACATGAGAGTCATCATTTGTTGCAGAAGTCGTTTGACTTGTTGCTGAAAATCATCTGACTTGTTGCTGAAAGCCATTTGACTTGTTGCTGAA
>NW_016157468.1:163227-163444 GCF_001687245.7 Rhagoletis zephyria
CGAATGTGGTAAAGGGTAATTTATCGTCTCGTATGCATGTATGTATGTATTTATAGCGCGTCTACCATTCAATTGCATTGCTCACTGCTGGCTAGTTTTGAGGAATGTGCATACGTGTGCATACATGTATGTACGCTAGTTGTGAATATGCATACGTACGTAAGTATGTATGTATGTACATATCAATGCTTCATTTCAAACAAGCAAGTGTCTTTGA
>NW_016157468.1:167532-178101 GCF_001687245.7 Rhagoletis zephyria
GCTGAGTGGAAGATCGACCTATCTCGGCAGCCAGTTCGAAAACGCTCTATCTCAAAAAACTTTTCAAGAACGCCCTATTTCAGAATTCGTTTCAAAAACGCCCTATCTCAGCTGCCGATTCAAAAACGCCCTATATCAGCATATTTTCAATACATTTTGAAGTGAGATAGGGCGTTTTTGAACCGAATTTTGAGATAAGGTGTTTTTCAATTAAATTCTGAAATAGGGCGTTCTTGAAAAGTTTTTTGAGATAGAGCGTTTTCGAACTGGCTGCCGAGATAGGTCGATCTTCCACTCAGCCATCGATATGTACATATTTTTAATTTTGTTTTTATGTCCATATGTATATTTATTTAAGCGAATCAATATTTTACATCAAAGATTGTTATAATATATTTTCTGGGAAGTAGAAAAAGTGGAAGGTATTTTATGTACAGATATGTATGTAAACAAAACTATTAAGTATCATATATTTTCTATCGGTTTCCAAATATTTATTTTTTTTGCTTTTCTCTTATCAAAAGAGTTTTAAATATGTACTATTTTTTTTTTTTGTATAAAAACAAAAGCTCATCTAAATTTTTAGTATTAGCAACGGGCTTTTTCGTGCCTTTTCGTGCTTTTATGAAATTTTACTGAACGCCCAGGCCCGCACGAGTTCGTGCTGACAGCAAATATTCCGGCCCGTACCCGCGAGCTTACGCAGGGGCCCGTCGGGCCCCTGCCAAAAGCCCGGCCCGTGCCCATCTCTAGTGCCAACACATAGAATAAATATTACAGGTATTGTCTTCTCAGATAGCGCATATTCAATTCTGCCTTAATTAAGAAGCATCATTGTTCCCCAAGCTTAGAGGTTTAAGGTAAAGGAAAAATTAATATTTTCAAGCACTATGTACACATACATGTATATTTTTTTAAACAAATTTTTTTGCTTAGAACTTATTCAAATTCCAAAAACCGAACGCCAACTTGAATTAAAAACAACCAAATGTCAAAATGAAAACAAAAGCAAAACTCTATGGGAAGACAATAGGTTTGTTCTTCGAAAATCCAGCGAGAATTATCACCCAAAATATCAGATAGTAAGAAAAAATGCTCCCAAATTCTCTCTCAAGTAGATACATTTGCAAATTTCTGCACGAACGAAAATTTGCAGGAATTTGCAAGTTTCCCTGCCAGCTAGGGTCCACGGTTGCATTTCAAACATAATAAATTTGTATAGAATTTTTAAAATTCTTTCAGATGGGCAAAAACAGGATCTACATGCATATTTCTTGTTAGTCTGACTTTCTTCAACATACGTTTCAATTTCTTTGTCGTAGTAACTGTCGGGTTTCCTAAATCGACTCTGGTTGCGATTGCATTCCGATTACGAATATAGTCTTTTTTCAGCCGAGTACCTTTCAAATCATTGGAATTAACTAAATTAATTAAGTAAGCAAGTATTTACTTACATTTTTCATTTTAAAATCGCTCAAGTTTGTACATTTTTAAATTTAACGAACTTGTTTGTTAAAATTATCGTCGACAAAATTCTAACCATGTGCCACAATCATATGTGTGGCGTACATATGAAATGCGACCCTGTCCGTTTGTAACGTTAATTGTATTTTAAGCAAGTGGCAACGCAAAAAACTTGTTCTCTCTCTCTTGTTATACAACTTCGTTGAACACCTGTCACTACCTTTTGAGTGCTCGCAATTATAGCTAAAATAAATACATACCTAGATATTAAGTATACTTAAAAAATAAATCTTATTTTATTGTGGACATCCCACATATGTTTTTCCTAATTGCAAATTCTTGCTGGCAAAATTTGTTCCAACTTGAATGTGCAACATCTCTGCAAGAACTAGTTAGTCTTTCTACCTGTGATTTACTTAAATAAAACATGTGAAATTTAATAGAAACAGTTTGACCGTTTTTAGCCGTTTTTTTCGCCAATTTAACGGGTTGATCCAAAAAGGTGTTCTGGCAACACTGATACTAAAGTCTTATTTTAATAAACGTGATATATAAGCGGGCGCTATGTTGTCTGTATCTTCTTTTTTGTTTATCGTTTTTCTCGCTTCTCCATAATCCTCAGGCTCTCTAGTGTATATCTGGTTGCTTCTCTCTTTTCCCGGTCAATAATTTTCGCGTTTGCAAAATCAGCTGAGTATACACTTGATATAATGTGTTGTGCTAGTGCTGTGCTGGTCTTTTGTTTCCTTACGTCGGCTTCATGTTCTAAGTCAGGCCCAACAACAACTAAAATACACTTTAAGCAATTTAGAACTCAACACATTCGTCAACAAACAAAGTTTTCTTAGTCAAAGGATCGCAGAAGAGAAGAGATCAACACTCAAGTCAAAAACAGACAAGCTAAAGCACGAACTAATGAGAAAACTGAGAATCGCAACAAACGATAACTGGTTCGTAAACAAAACCGCGATTGAGTTTCCGGAAGAAGTAGAGTGGATACTCTCACTTGGAAAGAAATTCACTCTACCAACAACTAAATCAAACTCCTCACCAATAAACATAATAGCGGAAATGGAACAGCTCATACTATCATTGGAGAACGGAAAAAAAGGAAATAGCGAGAAACAGTGTAAGCAATAGAATTCAACTATTCAGGCGCAACATAAAGCATCATGCAGCAGAGAAATTCATACTAGCAGCATTTCACAAGGCAAAAGCGTTTGTCAGACTACACAAGAACACTATCATTATAACGGATGCGGACAAAGGAAACAAAACAATAGTAATGTATAAAAATGAGTACATGGAAAAAATGCACTAATTGAAGACAAAAACACTTACAGAACAACAAGAACTGACCCTACAAATACTCTACAAAAGAAAAACAACCGAATAGTAGACGATCTATACAAAAACAAGTACATAAACTTCAAAGTAAAATAACAGCTCACTTGCTCAGCGGGCGCAGCACCTAGAATTTATGGNCGAACGGAGGATGGGACCAGATCAAAGCCAAGACCAATATTCCAAAGAAGAAATTCCAGGNTAATGTATAAAAATGAGTACATGGAAAAAATGCACTAATTGAAGACAAAAACACTTACAGAACAACAAGAACTGACCCTACAAATACTCTACAAAAGAAAAACAACCGAATAGTAGACGATCTATACAAAAACAAGTACATAAACTTCAAAGTAAAATAACAGCTCACTTGCTCAGCGGGCGCAGCACCTAGAATTTATGGTTTGCCGAAAATACATAAGCCCGCAGTTCCTCTACGTCCTAGTGCTTCTTCAGTTATGGTACCCTGCTACAAATTGTCAAAATTTATTGGAGAGATTTTACAGACTCCGAAATATATAATGTTAAGAATTCTTTTAACCTAAAAGATAGGTTAGCCGATATACATGTGTGTGATGAAGATGTTCTAGTGTCATTTGATGTCGTTTCCCTGTTCACCAATATACCAACAATGTTAGCTGCAAAAATCATTATAAACAAATGGGACCAGATCAAAGCCAAGACCAATATTCCAAAGAAGAAATTCCAGGAGATATTAGATTTCTGCCTTAAAGACAATAACTATTTTATGTTTGACAACAAATTATACACACAGACCTTTGGAATGCCCATGGGTCATCCGATTTCCCCTACAATCGCAAATTGTCATGGACGACCTACTTGCAATGCCATTTCGGAGCTAAAGCAACAATTTAACATAGACTTCAAATTTATTTGCAAATACTTAGACGACATTTTTGCCATAATTAAACGTAACGACGCGAACATCATTCTAGACACTCTTAACAAATATAATAATAAATTACAATTCACGATTGAAAGGGAAGTAACTCTAAAATTCCTTATATTGACGTCTGCATCCATAGAGAAAAACACAATCTTTTACTTGACTGGTACTCAAAACCTACTTCTTCTGGATGCCTTATCAACTACCTTTCGTCGCAACCAACAAAATACAAAATAAACACGGCAATAAACCTGATACACAAAATATTGACAATAAGCCACGAAAAATTCCATTACGCTAATATAGTACAAATAACTAATATCGTAAGCAGCAACAACTACCCTAACCATTTAATACGCGAGCTAATAAACTAAGAAATAAGCAAACACACAAAAACAAATGCAGAAATAAACACAACAAAAAAGTTCTACAGTGTGACATATATCCCGAGACTAACAGAAAACTTTAATCACAGCATAACAAAATCACCAAACGCAACACTTGCTTATAAGTCAAACTGCACTCTGTCAACAATATATACAAAAACAAAGTGTCCTGTAGATGTCTACTAACAAAATAATGTTATATATGAAATTACGTGTAACGGAAAGGAGAATGATGAATGTGGAAAAGTATATATTTGCACAACAAAACGGCCTTTGGGTGTTCGACTAGGCGAACATGAAGCCGACGTAAGGAAACAAAAGACCAGCACAGCACTAGCACAACACATTATATCAAGTGGACTCTCAGCTGATTTTGCAAACGCGAAAATTATTGACCGGGAAAAGAGAGAAGTAACCTAGAGAGCCTGAGGATTATGGAGAAACGAGAAAAGACGATAAACAAAAAAGAAGATACAGACAACATAGCGGCCGCTTATATATTATGTTTATTAAAATAAGACTTTAGTATTGACAAAGTTACCATAATGTATGGATGGTATTGATTTTCAGCGTATACGTGTTTAGTAATGTTCTTTTTGTTTGTAATGTTGTGTTAGTCACAGAAATTTAAATGTTTTTATGTTATTAATGTTGAAATTTTGTTTAAATAGACAAAACAATAGTGTGAGTTGGTTTGTACCTATATTTAAAATGTTTAATTGTCTTTATTTATATATTTTTATTGCTTTATGGTTATGTTTTAATATGGTTTGTATCTCATTGGTTTGTGACAGATATCAAATAAATGAATTGCCCCTGAAGATGCTAAAAAGTATTAGCGAATCGTTGGGCTAGAAAAATGGAATAACTTAGTTTTATTCGCTTCTTGAAACTCAGATCAGACGAGCCTATTAATATAAATGTTATATATATATGCCTTTTTTCAAAGCTCATTTCGCCTTTTTTTAAGTTTTTAGTGCCTTAAAATCCGACATTTCTACGTTTGGTGGGCGGGGGGTAGAACATCTGCAACCCCCCACGCCATTAACAACATTATGAACATTAAATAAACAAAAGAAAAATGCAAAAACTTGCTAAATTGTCGCGCCCCTATTTATTTTTCCACCACTATACATGTAGATATTTGAATTTGATCTCGGTAACAAAGCCTTTTATTTATATATTATAGATGTGTAATATTTTTTCAATATCTGTATCCTTTAGCATAAAAAAATTAACCATTTGAACCGAACCGCGGTTCAGGGATACTCATAAACCGGTTCTTGTACCGGTACAAGTTATTCTAAGTGGTTCGAACCACTGAACCGAACCGCACCGATTTTTGGACTGGTTTACAGCTCTGCTAGAAAACGAGGCACCCCCTTAGTTTTTTCCTTTTGATATATGTAATGTCTTCACCAACTTTCAATTTTCTACTGTAACCAATACAGGATGCTCAATGACCCTGAAATGCGCTACTGGATCGCTGTGAAACTGAAAAAAATATTGGGTGCTTTTTATAAAGAACTACTGTTGCCATGGCAACTGCAGCTTGTGATATTTTTTTAAATAATTTAAATTTGTAATGTCCTTAGGTTGCTTAACCTATTGTTTGATTAATATGTGTACACAATACTTATAGAGTGAAATATGACTTTCATGAGCATCCTCTAAATTTATACTTAGAAACGTAAAGTTTGGTACCAGTACCTCTTTCGGCAAGAGGGAAAATTTTGGAATTCCAATCTCGGAAACAATTTTTTTGGACCACTCTAATGAACATTCATATATGCTTTATGACGTACTTAGAACAAGATTCCAGAAAAGTCTGCCATATTCAAGAGGGAGATCTTTGCAATCGAAGTCTGTGTTCGTGAATGTCTTCGTAGAAGGGCAAATGGGGCCAGAATAAATATTGTGTCGGATAGTCAGGCAGTGTTAAAGGCCTTAGCTCTTTTAAAACGGCATCAGTGCTTGCGGACTCTTGAACCACCTGAGAGCCCACAATAGCCTGACGCTGTGCTGGGTTCCGGGACATGAAGGGTTTGAAGGCAACGAAAGGGCTCACTGTCTTGCAAAGAGTGGAGCCAAAATGCGCTTGCATGGTCCCGAGCTATTCTGCGGCACATCTAAAGGATACACTGCAGAACTACTTAGAAGCTGGGAATAATCTCAGATTACTGTCCACTGGCAGAATGCAAAGAAAATAAGACAAGCCACACTGCAAGTTAAGGTACCATTTGGATCAAATGGGGCTTTCTGTAGAGACGGAGGAGGAAACCCTAGAGTATATTCTATGTGCCTGCTCACGAAACATGAATCGTAGACTGATAGACCTTGGAGAACGATTGTCTTCTCCATTTAAAATTTGGTATATTGCACCGTCCAAAGTGCTTAGATTTTTAATAGCCTAATGTTGGAGTGATTACAATTAGGATTTAGTACAATAGATCTTCTTAGGTCGCTTACGTATGTACAGTAAAATGAATTGTTATACGCAGTTAATTTGTTTTAATAAATTTGGCATTAAAAACAAAATATAAAAACCTCAAAAAAAAATGTTGGCAAGTTTTGGTTGATTGCGGTAGGGAAAAAAATGTGTCTACGGCAACACTGCTCACATAGCACCTTAGTGATATGAAGTAAACAAGTGTCATGGGGAATAAGAGTAAATACATAACCATTACGGAAACTTCAATTTTGCAAGCAAAAATAATTTTATTCGAAACGATGCAAACTGGTCTGAAGAGAGAATCTACACCCCTATTGCGAGTGTCGACTAGTACTAGATAAACGATTATTATTCAATTATCGCTTTTCCATAGTATTGTGAATATCGATTTCACGTTCAATAAGCGACTGTGAATAGTTGTCAGTCGCTCATCGTTCTTCAACTGTATTTGTAGAAGGATGAGCGCCTATAATTTATTCACACTGACTTATTGAACGAGACATCGACGTTCGCAATACCATGGAAAAGTGATAATCCAATAATAGTCGTTTATCTATTACCAGTGGACTTTCGCAATAGGAATAGAAATAGTTAGGGAAAATTATTTAAACCGATTCGTGTTGATGGATTTCGTATCTACTGCTTTATGGGGCCACTGATTACAAATCTTTAGTCAGGTTTCAAAAATCCTATATGGCGGACAATATTTAAAAAAGTTATTAAATTCGCTCGAAACTTGTTATTCGGGTCGCTGATTGTGAATCTGACCATGAACTTTTAGAATTAAAAATGGCGGATCCAATATGTTGGATTAGTTTTTAATAAGTTAATAGTAAAAACAAATGTTCTTAAAGCAACCTTTCTAAATATGAACCAAATCGGACTATAAGTACGGGGTTTTCAAATGTATCGACTCCTGCGCCACCTATCGGATTAATTCTTCTTAAGTATTGCATTGTCATCGGGTTCTGAAGTGTGAAGCTTCAAGTCTCTAGGTGATCGGGAAGTTGGTCAAAATTTGATTGCAAGATTTGCACCTAACAAACAAACCTACATACATACAGAGTAAGTTAAATAAAAGCTTGTAAAAAGTGATTGAATTCGCTCGAAACTTATTACACAAGGGATTTTGAGGTCTCTGAATATGGATTTCACCATGTATTTTTAAAACTCAAAATAGCTGGTCCAATGTGGCGGACATAAAATTCCAAAAAAAATGTGTGTTAATGAAACATAGTATAAGGAGTTTTTTGATTGCTGATTACCAGGGTACGGATTTTTAGGACGTAAAAACCTATAAAAAAGGCAAAATAAAATAACCACATAGGCTAGAAAAGGCAATATAAAATAGCGAAATAGGCAGGAAAAGGCACTAGAAATCGCAAAAAAAGGCAAAAGAAGGCACTAAAAAAGACAAAAACCGAAAAATAATCAAAAAATACATTCATTTTAGAAATATTTAATTTACAAGTAAAAAGAGAAAAACTATGAACTAGTTTCATTATATGAAAAATTTCTACTCTGAATCTTGGACAATTTTCTCCTTTGGATTTTTTAACTCACAAAACTTTAATCTCTATAGTTGTAGTAACATTGAACTAAACGTGCGTAAAACCTTCACATTATCAGCAATAAGGGCTTTTTCCTTGCCCTTTACAACTAAAGGCCAGTATGCAGCTCCCAAAAAAGAAAACAAGAAAATAAAAGAATACAAGAAAGGCAAGAACCGAATTGCCATTATTTCGTGTGTGTGTCCAAGGAATTTTGATATCTGATACTTCACATCCTGTTACCTCACTCTTTCCTTAAGAAATAATGGAACGGGCATATATTTCTGTTGCAAACATGGGTTGCCTTGTGTTTAAAAAAAAAAAAAAAACTTTAGAAAACCGTAGAAAGCGAAGCAAATTTCTTAAGAACTGCTTACTGCCTTAAGGAAATTTGACACCAGAAAATTTCTTTGCCATTTCTTGTACGTCATTTTATATGGAGTTTTGCTTTTCTTGAGAGCTGCATACTGGCCTTTAAGGTAGAAAAGTCAAAAAAAGGCAAATCTTATATATATGTAAATAGGCAAACATGTTTCCTTTGCATCACTTTTATGGCTACGGTTGCCAGACGTACTGCTTTTTGAACTCTTGTACTGATTTTATTAATTTCTTTAATCAGTACGCTAATGTCCTGTTCAAAATTTGTACTGATTTGTACTGAATTTTCAATTCAAACAAAATACTTTAGGATTTTCTTAAGGTTTTTACATACCGTTGGATCTTCCTTAAACTGTACTGTAAACTGTGTTTGTCGATAGTGGTTGATTCTGCAAAATTCGGTTAGTTATTTTAACGAAATCAGATTGGTATTCTATAAATTGTATTTCCAAATCTGACATAACCTCAAAAACCTCAAGCACCGATAGTTACAACCAGCTACCACTCACCTCACCTTAATTTTGAAAGAGAATATATGTATTACTGAGAAAATAGTCAAATATTATAGTCCGCTGAAAATTTGGCATGCAATAAGGGGTATAACCGTGCAGTAGGAAAGAGATATTGTTTTCCTCTGTGATATCTCACATGCAATGTAAAAGATGGTTTTTTGTTTTTCTAACTTTATTTGTTATTAAGAAAAATTGTGGGTTTTCGCAAACTTTTATAAGTTATTTACGTCACGGTGTTTTCTTTCGAGAAAACAATTAGGAAGTAGCTCAAATTTTGTATAAAAAGCACGGCATGGCACAAGCGAAAATTCGGTTAAAAATTTTAAATTGATGAGAAATTGTATCGAATATTTGAAAAAAAAATACCAAAAATTTAAATTCAAAAATTTGAATCCGGACTAATGATGCAAAGCACCAAAGAAAATTTGCGTTAAAACTTTTAAATGGCAAAATTACTGTAAAAAGGAAAATTGATTAATATTTGCACACTACTGCACCGCTGAAGCTGAATTTCCAAATTTAAAAATAGTACCACATACATATGTACGGTTGAAAGTGTGTCTTAACATATTTAGATACATATAAAAGTAGTAAGTACATTGGTTTTATATGTATATACATGTAAGTGTTGAAAAATGTGAAAGGGAAAAAAACTTCGAAATTTTGCACAGTGTGCATCATACCATACTGCAACCCGCTACTCGTTGGCGCTGTCCTTTCCCGCTCGCTCTTGCTGTTGTCCGTATTCAATGCCGATGATGGTGTTGTTGCTGCTTATTGGCGTGGTTTGGCATACCGTTGTAACGCTCTTCAGTGGCGTGGCTTTGTGCGCCGCTATCTAACGGGAATTATTGTTCAGTGGTGGCTCCGCTGGGTGGTATTATTGTTCAGTGGTACAGTCAGTACAGTCTCGCATTAAAATGTAATTTTCGCTGTTTTTTTTTTTGTTTGTGTTGAGTCCACATTTACACTCATTTAGTTTTACAAATTGCACTGAACCATCTTTTGTTTACTGTACCACCAGTCACTGTATATTTGTTTAATTAAAAGTTTTTTTTTCTTGGCACCAGCCACTGAGCCTTTTTTGCGTGCCTTGTATGTATATATCGCACTTGTTTCTCCCATTATTACAACGCTTTTATCAACTTGCAATGTTGAGTTCCAGAAACTTTCAATGTTGTGTTCCAGAAACTTTCAATGTTGTGTGTCCGACACCATAAAGCTTTTCTTTGAAAAGTTCCTATAAAAAAGCATAGTGCATAGGGCGACATCTGTAGTGAAGTAGTGCATAGGGCGACAGCTGTAGTGAATAGGGCGAGGTAGATGACATCTAGATGTCGCCCTATGTACTACGTTTGCTACAGCGGAAATAGACGACACGCCATTTCTTTAAATAAAATTAATTGGTGCTCGTTTGTATGTACATACATATGTAAATGCATGTGTGTGCACCTTTCTATTAATATCGTTGAATTATTTTAATATCTATTGCAAAATTTTATTCAGACAGGACTAAAAAGTAGAAAATAAATAATATAAAAAAAACTTTTTAATATACAACGCTTTTATAAATGGA